>NW_010529466.1:57660-59945 GCF_000687285.1 Phaethon lepturus | reverse complement strand
GCGGCCTGCGGCGGGCTGCCTGCGGCCTGCTGGGCTCAGCTGAGCCGAGCCCTGCACTTACCGCCAAAGCGGCTGCAGGTGCTCCTGCTTGCTTGGCCACACAGGCCAAGGAGGCGGAGGAAGCAAGAGCTCTGAGCGTTGGGAGGGCGGCTTGGAGAGAGGATCGCTGGCAGAGGGCAAATCTTCCAGGGCTTTCTGTGGCCAGAGGTAGTGGAGCTGTAGCGGTAGGTGTTAATTGAGGTAAGGGTTCTGGTTGGTTATTATTTTTTGCGGGCGGTGGGAAGATTTAGGGCATGAGACAACCTGTGAGAGAAAAGGCCTTGTTTTTTCCGCTACTCAAAATGGTGTGTTTGTCCTCCTAGTGTCAGGCACTGCTTTGCAGTGCCGGCTTTGTTTGTACTTCTGCAGCACAGCGCAACAGAGGGGCTGGTGTTTTAATGCTGACTGGTTGGCCTCTGCACCGTTTTACCCTGTCAGGTAATTTCAGTTGAACAACAAACGTGCATAACTCTGCATTTGTTGGTACTACAAATAAATGTTTGTAGAAAATAATGCGAATGTGGAAATGTTAGGCATGTAGAATTACAATTGTGTTTCAGTAAATGTTTTACGTCCTTTTTTTCTTAAAGTACATTCTTGGTTGAAAGCAGTCCCAAGGACCCGTTTTAAATCTACATTAACTGGGTGAAATATGGTTTAAAGCAATAAAGCATTGAAGTTCAGAGCTTTGGGGTTTGCTCATCCATTTTCACAGGTCATCTTAACATTATCCTTTACATATTGCTACAGGCTCCCATAAGTGGGTTCACTGGCAGTTTGTCTCAGGGTTGGGACACGTAACGTAGGCTGAGCAGCGTGGGCTGCGCATTTACAGTCACCACTGTGTCACGGGCTGAAAGCGCGTGTAGCAGAAAATGATGAGGGGGTGGTAGAGTAGGCTTGCGGGTGGGTCAGCAACTCTGATAAACCTCCAGCTGCTTTATATGGGGAGAAGAGAATTGCGTTTCTTAGGAAAGTGCTTTATATTAACCTTGTTCTTGCCATAGAGATTAGCAACAAATATTACCTTGGTACATCCTTGAGGCATCAGAAATCCTGCCTCTGAGCAACAGGGTTGTAGAAAAAAAATCCATTACTGAAGGATTTTGGTGGGGAGTTTTTTCCCTTCTGTTTCCAGTGCTATTGGAGTGAGGAGTTTCTTTAAACTGACAGTTCCTCCACTGCTGTAGGAGGGAAACCAGTGAGATGGTGTTAGCGGTGTTGGTGCTGCTTCTGCTCTTGCAAGGTAACTCCTGTTCTCTTCTCGAATGCTCCTTTTCAGTTGCTGCTCTGTAGTGAAGAGTAAAGAAAGAGGGAGGAAAAGGTCCATGTTATTTTCATGACCTTTTCGGTGAAGTCATCTAAACAGAACAAATTATCTGTAGAGCAATATCATTAGGTCTTAAAATTTGATTCTGTGATTACAACAATCCTTACCTTCAGGTAAGCACTACTAGCTTATTTGAGGCACTGGGGAGAGTATCTACTTCAAAAAACCAGGCTGTCGAATGAGCCGAAGAAGGAACTTTGGTACCTCATTTGACAGAGGGTCAGGGCAAGAAGCAGCTCTGACACATCTCCTGAGACGCATATCTGTGTGTTGAGGTGTGCTTGTTCTCATACACAAGTACTCAATTAGAAATGAGCCATGCCACGACTTTCTTTTTCCCAGTGGTCTCCCTAACTTCGTAGAGGGTGTATTGAGCTGAAGTCTAGACTTGGATGTATGGAGTAACTGTGAGCCTGCGTTCTGGTGTAATTGCTTCAGCTTTAAGAAAAGTTACAATCCAGGAGTACTGTTCAGCTTCTGTTCTGGGTTAAATGTTAAGCCGTTGCACAATGTGCTTTTGCTACCTCAGAACAAGGCAACTATGTAAACTTATTTCTGTCCTTTGTAGAAAGATTCTTATCAACAAATGAGAGTTTTCGTTAGCTCTGTTTTCAAGACTTCCTTCTAAAGTTTGCACATTGCTATCGTTGGCCTCGTTGCTCTGGCTCTCACATGACCCTTGTTTGTCATTCTTTTGTACCATATTTTCATCTTAGGAGATAAGAGGTTAATTTTCACATTTCCTTTTGTGAGGTAGCCTGCAGGGTTTATTTGAGCATTGTTTCTCTTTTCCATCTTCTGAGTTTAGTAACAACAGGATTAAGAACTTGGAAGTTAAAAATGTAGATGTCCGTCTAATTAAAGGGATTGGCTGCCGGGGCTGTATTTTTCTTTCTCATTAGCATTCCATTCATTC
>NW_010529466.1:0-57629 GCF_000687285.1 Phaethon lepturus | reverse complement strand
CTACACACTCAGCTTTGTAATAAAAGTTGGTTCTTGAATGTAAAGGAGTGTGTTAATGCACCTGGGAAAAACGTGTACAGGAAGGAATTGAATTTGTTTCTATCTAACCTAGGTGAGCTACAATGGAATGTTTCATTGTTTATGTTTACAGTAATAATCAAAGCATCCTTTCAACACTCATAAGGATTATTTAAGGAGAAAATTAAGTAAATGTTTTTCTGTTGAAAACAAGCAAATAAGTACAATCTTCTGTTTTAAGTTTATACCCCTGCAGCAAAGTGATAAGGGAATTTTAATGTTTTCCTGCATCTATCTTCCTATTTTAATGTGTTTCAGGATTAGGGGATAGCTGATGCTGCCATTACGTAAATGTAAGCAAGTAGAGATCCTCATTACAGGGTGAAGTGGATAAAAAGGGTTAGTAACTGAAGGTGATGGAACTGTTGTGTCTACTGTCCATTAACTCAGTAATAGCACCTCTTCCCCAAATGAGGGAATTCGCAGGGAGCAGCATTTTGCTGTGTTGCAGGAGCAAATCCCTAAAACCTCTGCAGCAGAAATGTCTGCAAGTAAGGAGATAAATATGTGAAGACAGATTGCAGCAAAGACTTTGGGGGCATCAGAGATTTTCTGTTCCAGTCTAACTATTATGTAGAATTACTTGCATCGGCAAGATGTTGAGCATTCTGTTCGCAACCCCAGGAATATAAGCTAGGCTGGTAATACGCATGCATGTTTTCCAGGATTTGTGAGTTCTTTTGCCATGTAACTCATAGCTGAGTGTTTCTACAGCAGTGAGAATAAAAATGCTCTGCAAAGTGTATTGTAGTCATAAAATCAGAGAAACCAAACTGCATCTACTGACACTTCAGGGTTTCACTTGCCTGCTCAACAGGCGTAGTGTTTATGGATCATCCAGCAAATGTACGCTGGGATGCATACTCTCTACTGCCCTTCATTAGGGGGAATGTGTGGTGCTTATAGCTTCAGTATGGGAAGGAAGGGAGTTCAAGTTCTTTGCCTTCTATGTTACCTCTGGGACTGTTTCTAAAGTAGAAGTTGCTGTCACTCTACCAGTGGACTGGCAAGATTTACTACGCAAGCTTTGGCCTTCTGACTTCTTTAAGCTTTACAACCAGAGGGCCTGAATATATGTCGCGGCTCCACAGCAAGGAAATTTGTGTCATTAAACTCAGAAGTCAAAAAAACAGTAAGTCATACAAACACACCCGTGTATTGATTTCAAGTAATTTACAAATAAATGCAGTTGATAGGTTACCTGTCTTCCTGGTTTTGGCAACATCACCCAAGCTGATAGCAAAAAAATCCATATGGTCTGTTGCTTCTTTAATCATGCATTATTTATGGTTTAGTTGGCCGCTGAAGTGTTCTTTACGCGTTTTGGAGTCAAGGGCTACAGCCAGGTTTCAAATACAACTTACAAATGGCTCCCAAAAGGGCGCTATACTTACAAAGTGTCCTGGAAGATAGCCTTTAGACATTCAGTTTAAAAGATGCTAATGTTCATACTGAGGTTTCATAGATTTTAATACATGTAACATTACTTTGCCTGGGAAAGGGATGATCAAACAGTTAGGTTTGGATATAATTGCGTTTATCTTCTCAATCTCTTACATAAACCCTCTCATATCTTCACTTTCCACCTTGTAGAATTCTGTAGCTTTGCTATACAACAGCTGTGTGTATATTTGCCTCATTTATTGGAAAGAGGTATTTCTCCTTTTCTTTATGAAAAATTTTCAGCTTGTACTTTTTTTGACTAGTAACATATACCTAACTGAATAGATAAGATGCTATTGATAGAGCAATATTTTCCAGTTATTTACTGCGCTCAATTTACAGTATTGACAGGAAATCATGTTTGGGTAGAAACCATAGCACAAACTGCTGCTATGATGGTACACAGGTTTTGTTTTTATTCCAAAGTTTCCAGTGTTTGGTTTCATATGTATGTTAGATGTATAGTCGAATGTATCCAACCTGGCCTCATTTTTATGTCTCTGTGGCCTGTTTATGATAGAAATAGGGAGTCACTGCTTCCTTTTCAATTTCTGCTGAAGAAAAAAAATTTTTTTTTAACCAGTGTTTTCTTTATGTTTTATTGTCACTAACTTGAAGTGCTTTGAAATGTTTGCATTAATGGCGTTTAAAAAAAAAAAAGTTGGTGATTGACTGGAAATTTCTTCTGCTGTGTAATTTTCAATAATAAGCAGGATTTCACAGAGTCCGTGGAGTCGTGTTTGCTACTAAATGCATATGTACTCAGTATGAGGGGATTCTGCTGAAAGAAGTAGTGTAATACCATCAGTTACTAGAAGACTGGTGTTTGGAAAGCAATGCTCACCTGCCCGGTGTGTAAAATTCAGGACATGTTAAAGCAGTTGGAAATCAGAAAGCAAGAAGTTGGTTTGCCTAAATTTGTAACAAAATGCCTGATAGTCAAACTGAAACGCAAGAGGGGAAAGTGAAGAGTATTAACATTAAGCACTTAGATAATCCTCTACATCTTTTGAGCTCTAGAGGTATTAACTATTTAAGCCTCTAGATAGATTTTTAAGCATAAAAAGAAATACATACATGTATTATCCTTTTTCTCTCTTGGCAAAACATACTGACCAAAAGGCTAACTCGCATATCACTGGCAAAACCTGGGTATACTTGGCTACCGAGCCTGTGCTCAATTCGTGCTGTGTAGCAGTAGTATGTATCTTAATGGTATGTCAGTAGAAGTAACTACACAAAATCCCTACTTTGACGTAGACAGCAACCCTAAGATACTGTAAAATAACGTTGTACAATGAATTTGCAGCAGTAACACAAATGCTACTCTCGGCAAGCTGCAGTATCATACATAGATAGTGTTAGCTGTTGTATTGATCCAAGCCACTAAATCCTTAATTATTTTTCATAGTAAAACTTGTCTAAATAAATTGCTCTATTGCTACCCAGTACTGCTGCTTTTTGGCAGCAGCAGAGGTTGATGCCTGGGTCACTTACTGCTTTTTTGCCATATCCATGCCCTTTGTTTAAAGATTTGGTACTATTAAAAGGAGAAGTAATGCATCTAAAACCTAATGAGCTAATAGACTGTTAGTTCTGGAGAGCAACATTGCCTACTATGCCTCAAAATAAGTGTGTAATAAGTTATAGCTGTACAAATTTTCCCATCCCTTGAAACTCTCCTGTTTATTTCCACGTACTTGTATTTTGTGTCACATAAAGGAGTTGAGTGGCTAGGTCGGTACTGCTCTTCTCACTTGTAGGGCTAGCGTAGTAAGTTTGGATGCGGGATTTATAAGACGGATATATATTTTTCTGGCACAGCCATTGAAAGTGCCGTTCTCTTGAGGTCTTCCACAATGTGTGTGGCCATTTCGTCTTCACTGATAGCTGCCATTAGGTTTCATGATTATAGCCAGATGATTTCTGTCAATGCTCTGTGTGTTCAGTATATCAGTTTTAAATAGGCTCGTGCATGTATTTGGCTGCCAAAGAAGGACTTGTTTCAACTGAGAAAACTGACCAAATGTATTGGAGATTTGCATTGACCTGTCCGAGATTTGAAATTTTATTTCTGAACTGTGTGGATACTTCAGTTGCTGTGATACAGATTTTCTGAGTCCCTGAGACTCGAGATGTTTATACAGCAGTGGCTGTAGCTTCTTCTCAGCTACACCGATGTGAAAATGGAGATGGTTTCAAATGACATGCGTGTGGAATCAGGGATGCTGAGGCAGATTCAGGAACACATATAACAGAGGTTAGGAGCATCTAAGTAGGCAGAGCTGTGGCATGTCTATATGTATCTATTAAATATGCTGTTAAAAGGTTGAAGTTTTCTTTGTCATTGTCATATAATCGATTATCTCTATAGTGCATTGCCCTGTGACAGGGCCATGCTGCTAATTTGTTTTATAGTTAGTGCAGTTCATAGTCATGCCTTATATACTACAGAATAAATATAAGTGTATCTCAGTGAAATGATGGTATGAAGATACAATATTCAACAGGAAGCTCTTTAATACTTGACTACGAACCACTGTACCACATACGATTATGCTGACATATTTTATCAGAAGTGAAGATAGAATTTAATAACAGAAGTTTTCCTTTTAGAGTGAAGGAAAGGGAAAAAATCAATGTTTAAAAAAAACAGAGCACCTTGAATAATCAATTCAGGAGAAATACCATAAAGTGGAGCCATATTCATGTCTGTATCTGAAAATTGAACTATAAATTCACAAATTATTACAAATAGTCTTTGTGCTTGCTGTTAGTGAAGTCAGCCAGCCGTGTAAATCAACAATCCGTGATACTTTTTAACTGCAATGTTTTGTTTAAATGACCCATTTATATTAAAAAACAAAATTCACTATTCTTCTTTCCAGTGGTTGCTAGCTATGTCCATAGTAACAGATAGAGATGTCGCAAGTAGAGCTCAATGTGTTGATTATATGATAAACTGGAGAGAGAAGAAAATATATACTCTGTTTACAAATATCTTGAATGCATTAAGAGTTTAATAAGAAGAGGAGACTGGAGAAAATTGGCTTATTTTACTGGAAGTTTTTGTCTTCTGTTGTTGACTGAGATGTATATTTTTTGTCTTGAAAGTCTGGATTTTTCTTCTAGTTTGAGAACTGCTGTTGCTGGAGTAGCACATCTGGCACACAGTGTAGTTCAGCAAAATAACACCCAAGAGCTGTGATTTAAGCATGCATAGGTTCTTTTATCAAGCTGTACTAAGTCTTGTTGCTTAAAATGTAATAATTTTTTTAAAAATAACAAAAACAAACAAGTTGTGTGATGATAATTAAGTTGCATTAAATAAGAATTGAAGCTGCTGAAAACCTGGGGGGAGAAAAAGAACATTTTAACATAAATAGCACACTAATGAATATTATTCCGTAGTTTGTTACTGTAATTTCTTTCTTCTGGATTGGTAGCATTGTCTCTCACTGCAAACATCTTTCATGATCAGGTATGTAGTGATTATCCTGGATTTTGTTTTGTGGGTTTTCCTAATCTCTAGACCAGTAATTTCTTGATATGAGCATGATTTTAAATATATATTTGGGATAATTCATCTGAGCATCCTTTCTGGGAGCCTCTATCTCCAAAGACTAAAAATAAGATTTTTTTGAGGGTGAAATGCTAAGATTTTTATAACAAGACTCAATATTTGATGTTCTGCTTAAAACTGAGATATGTTTTTTGTAGCAGTCCTGTACATGTATGAAGACACTTGTGACAACTTTTTTGGTTTTTTTATTCTCCCACTTGTCACATTTTCTAGATTACTGTTTGGGGCTGGAGGGGATGGAGGGAGGAGAAGATGGTTCTGTTGTGGTTTGTTTGGGGTGTTTTTTTTTTTTTTTATTTGTTTCTTCTTGACTAGCCCACATGTTTAAATCTGATAGCCAAAACTGAGGGGAGGCCACACTGGATGAAAAATGGGGTTATTTCTTAAATTTTCCAATGCTACTGCTGTTTGCACACCCTCTTTTGAGGTTTGCCTGTGTTGCAGTCAGTTATTCCTTCTCAAATACAATGTTTTGAATTTGTTCATTGAACTGCAACCCTCGGTCTTGTGGAGAGGCTTGAACAAGGTGCTCTGCATTTGGAATCCTAATTCTGTCTTTAGAGCGTTTGGGGCTTTATCTGCGGATTCAGTAAGTGAAATCTATATTCAGTCAACAAACACCAATGAAAATATTTAATAATGCCAGGCCCAAGACAGACCCTGTTGGTTTCTGCTTGATGTAACTTTCTGTTCGGATAGTGGATTTGTGGAGTAGTTTTCCATCCGGTTCTGTTCCAGCCTTACACTTGGTTTACATGGAACAGGTTGTGTGTAACGCGTTCATGAAGAAACGTGGGGAATCCTGTCTGTGGCTTTACTAAACCAAGTCCTTGCAAGCTCCAAAACTAGTGCTAGACAATAGGGAAGCCAAGCTTAAAACATGGCAATTCTGTCGCTTCTCTCATTCTTCTCCTGGAAATATGTCTGCTAAACCTGTCAATAGCCAGTCTTCCTTCATTTCATGGTAGTATTCAACTTCTGCCTGGCAATTGGGACAGTCTTGTCATTCTTGTGTAACCGTGGGACACTTTCACAACTAGAAATCCCAGTCACTTCCCAGAAGCGCGTGTTGTGCTATGGCATAGCTAGAGAAGCAATAGCATAAACTAGCATTGATTATGAAATCAATGCATTAATTTGTAGGTAGTTAATATTCAGTGGCTGTGTAAGTATAAATTTTTTATTAATAGGTGTTCAATTTGCAGTAACAATATACCTGGAACCCAAATAATATTTTGTGAAACTGGCATCCAGTCACAGCTCTCGGTGCTTTGTTGCTATGAGCGTGTTGCTCTGTAGCACATAAGCTAATGTTTTGCTCTGTGACCGAGTCCTGAAAAACACAAACTGTTTGTGGAAGACATGTATTTAAATAGTTTTCATTTAATAATTCCCCATCAGAATTGGAGGACACATGGGTGGTGAAACGCTCGCTCTGTTAAGCCATGCATGCACTACGAGTCAGGATTTCACTGGAACAGCTGTGTGTTTAACTGCAATGTGTCTGTCTGTTTTTCCAAAAGGGGAAATCCATGGGGGAAGTCGTTTCAGTAATTACGCTGCTATTACTCCACAATTTCTCCCTTTTCTATTAACATTGCTGTTACCGTGTGGTGTATGGCTCGTGGAGAAGGATCGGTGCTTGCTGTGTAACGTGGACAAGTTTTTAGAAGGGGAACAGAGGTTTTCTAATAAAAAATATCTTCTAAAGAGGGATTGATAGTCGTATTAGGTGGACATAATATTGGAAAAGAGGCTTTATGAAGGCCTTTGTACTAAAATATTGCGCGCTGGCTCATGAGCAGATGGTAGTCTTCTAAGAGAAAGCCTAATCAGGTTACTCTAAGATTTTCATTTTATGATGTTTTTATAACCTAATATTATCTATTTATTGTGTAATCTGGTACACTAATAACCTAACAAATATCTAACATTAGGAAATTATCCACTTGTAGAGTAGATGTTGCTATTTTCACATTAAAAATGTTATTAATGGAAATCCACCTATTTAAGACACTGCAGAGTTCATCTGCAGCATTTTAATAAATGATGCAATTTTCAGTGCAGGAAAAAATTATTTAACTTCAAAACCTTTGTCTTAAATGCCTTAATAACAGTATCCCCTTCGGAAAATTCTCTTTACCTCTGAAGGCCTGATTCCTGTTCCACTGATATTAACAGAATAATTTCCTTAAGCTTTAGATCAAACTTAGAGAGTATTTGCACCAGGTTTGTGAGGGTTTTTTAACAGTATTTGGACAATTCTGAAGGCTGCAATTAAAAATCCCAGAATGTGTGTAAGTGCTAAATTTTGGCTGCAGTAAGTGGAAGTGTTGAGACCTCCTGAGGTGCCCAGGTACATGTTCAGGTACTTCGAAGAACCGGGCGTATGAAATGACTTATCCCCGTCATTGCCGCCTTTCCCTGCCCTGTCAGACCCGGTCGTCGCTTAGGCAGCGTGTCATAAACAGCTTGTAGTGCTGAAGGCCCGACTTGCCTTCGCCTTCAGATCGACCTGGTCTAGCCTCTGGCTGCTTTGTGGTACAGGTATTGCTGAAATGCTTGTAGGACATCATAATGCTGAACCCAGCGTTGTAACCACTTACTGCTCACGGACATGTGCGTTGCTGTTTGTGTACCGGCTGCTGCTCCCTACAGGCTTCCACTGAGCTCCAGAGAAACTTTAAAAATTCTTCTATTGAAACGTATGATTTAAAATGCTCCTTTCCCTATCCTTAAGGAATCCCAAAGGATTGGTCATCTTAGTTTACTTGCTGGTTGCTCCTGTCTTGAAAATGTTAGATTGAGTTAAGTTTGATATTGCTTTTTAACAAAAAAAAAAAAAAAGGTAATATTTATATTTTTCATGAATTCTGTGCTAGGTATGAATTACTGACAGGTCCACTTCATCTATAGTTATCTTCCTCAAATATGCTGGTAAACTGAGCAGCCGGGAATCAGATTTTCCTTGGAACGTTAGAGTTGTGCTGTCATAATTTAAAAGTTGTATCGGACAATGAAAACAAACAATAAACCCACGAAAACATGTTAAGCCCATTTCAGGGTGCTCTGTGCAGCTGTTGTGCAAAAAGCCTCTGCAACCCTGGCAAGGGCTGGGGCATGAATCTTCAGATGGTTTAGAAACATTGGAATTAATGAGTCCTTAAAATGTGACTAATTGATTTTTCCTGGTGCACAAGGCTCATGCTTGATCTAAATAAAACTCTCGGAGCCTGCAGCCTGTGAAGGCTCATGTCTTGCTCTATACCTGTCTTTACTTAATGAAATTGAAACATTAAATTTTTCACAGAACTATGAAGATATCAATAACTCATTTTGGGGTTTTTAATTCAACATTAATTTGGCTATGTAATTGATGACCCCAAAGAGTTGTCTTCAGTAGCCTCTTTGTCTTCTAATCCTTTTTTTCTATACAAATTAATATCAAACTTCTTGCACAATTTTGAATGTATAATTTATAATGGTTAGCCCTTCACTGATCTTCTGCAGTTCAAATATATTTGCATTCATTTAATCTTCAAAATTTACTTACATTTCACTCTCAAACATTACATTTTGCTTGCACTCCAATAAATATTTGTGTATTATAATTAAAAAATCCACTTAATTTTGAACAATTTTCTTAATAAACACATTTTAATTCCCTTTATACTATTTGATTAGTATATAACGAGTATAATGCTTTAAATGTCAAAATTTCCAGCCATTTTAATACAGATAACAGCAAGCATCTCACCAGTATTCAAGGGTCACCTTTAAAACTTACGGTGCAGTTGCAGCTAGCATCAAAGCAGTCTGAAATATATTTCAGTGTTTTCAAAGAATCTTTCTAATGCTGCTTTCTTTAGAACTAAAGTAGAAATGAATGTAAATATCGTTGTCTTTAATATTCAATTATTAGCACTTCATTGGAATTTTATCTTTATTTGCTTTATCAAATGTCATGTTAATTGCATTTTCTATCCCCACTCTGTAAATCTATCACAGTTTCTTTGAATAATTTTCCATCCATTAAACTAGTGCAGGTTCATTGAATAAAGGAAAATAATATGGTGATGTTTATTTTTAGTATTTTTTTATAATAAAAACTGTCAGTAATGATAATGCAAACAGGATCTTTAGCTGTTGTGTGATGACTGGTTTCAGAGCTGAAAATATACCCTTTTATATTTTTCAGTAGATTTTTATTTATTGGTATTTACAGATATCTTTATAGAATTTCACTGTTCTTTTTATCTACATCAGAAAATTGAAGTGATATGAATAAAATACACACAGCCTTTGAACACTGCTATGTTCTCACTGTAATTTTCTATGCCCCCTCCTATGTATAAAAACTAGTATGGTACCGTAGGAATGTGTGGTTTCCCCTATTGCTTTTTTCAAAAGCAAAGCAGTGGTGAATTATTAATGTTAACCACACCATGCCAAAACAGGAGGAAGAAAGGCAGGACCGTCATTATCGACCGATTAGTGTACGAATACATCGACTTAGCGCTGACTCTTTTTGAGGCCTATTGATGTATGAGCTTGTTTCATCCAGTATAATAATTTTATGTGTTGTTTCAACCTCATGCTCAAGGATATGACTGATAGCACAGCTGAACTCAATGGGGCTTCTCATCAAGTAATATAAGTGAAGGGAGTTTCTTGCCCCAAGTCTTGCATTCAGATTTCCGAGTTTGTGCCTGTCCCAGTCTGCGTTAGTGTCAGCTCTTTGCTCCACAGGCTTTCTCTGGAACTTTATGTGTTCTTTTATTCTTACCTGGTTCTTGATCTTCCCATGTCCTGTTCAGTTAAGCCTTAAATTTTTACATGTTGTCTCTAGATAAAGATTTAATTTTTTATAGTTGAGAAAAGACCGTCTAATACATGTAAAATGCAAAGCAATCAACCCTATTGCAGTACAAATGGGTAATGCTGCCTACAGGGGAGTTTATAGAGACACTTGTTATGTAGCAGCCCCAAGCAAGAGTAGACTTGTGTTATACAATGACATTTATTGACTCCTTCAGGCCTACACCAGTGCTAACTACAGGGCTGTGCTTTCCTACCTGCTTTACATCAAACGTAAACTCTTCCCTCCCTATCTACACACCCATCACCTCTTTATATGAATTAGGCTCTAACTTGCTGCTGATCTTGTCTGTGATGTTGTGATAATTAGTGATGCCATAAATACAGAAAGTTTATCTTCTGAGGTTCTGCTGCCTTTGATTTTTACTTTTTTTTTTTTTTCACTAAACCAGGTGGTTTTATTCCCTGAGTGTCAGTCTTTAATAGGCTAGCTTTCACTTGTTGAGAAGGTTTTCAATAAAACTGACTTTGCAGCATACCGGTGTTTGCCAGGACTGTCATCAATCCATAATGATGCCATTTGCAGGCTATCAGTCTCTGCTGTCATTTGCCATTTCTTGTGTAACTTCTTATTGCCATTTCAACTGTTCTAGTTTCATATGGTGTAGCTTTCTGCATGTCACCATAAACATCTTGGACAATCTAAACAGAGAAAAGGCCTAGAGGCATTAAAGATCTTAAGGATTACTCGTGAATGTGTTTGAAATCAGGCTGGTTTTGGTTCTGCAACATCTTGGTTTAGATGACCAATGAATATTGTACCAGTCTGTCAAGTCTGAAGTGTTGTACAATTTTTGCCTAGTGGGTACCATTCTTCTGGTTTCAATGGGATCTTTCTCTTTCCTAAATAGAGCCATCACACTGGACAATCAGCTGGTGATCCTTGCAACATCAGTGATCGACGCAGGAGGCTACTATGTCCAGGCAGTCAATGAAAAGAATGGGGAGAACAAGACAAGTCCGTTTATTCATCTTAGCGTAGCAAGTGAGTATCCAAATTCCAGAAACCATACAACTGAGGTTGTAGACAGTATTCACAAAAGGCTGCCCTGATAAAAAGAGCCTTGCTAATAAAGGATTGGATCTTTAAAGGAGGTTAACTTTTCCTGGTTGTTTTGGAGCACATTGAACTCCCTGTAAAATAAGTGGGACCCAAAAGAGTATACGCTCTCGACAAATCACCCTCAAAGCCTTTTGTCTGGTGGTTTATTTTGTGCAAGGCAGGTATCTGACGGTATCCCATGCTGTTTGTTGTGAAGCGGTGATCATAATTTCTTTTTAATGCAGGGGTTTATAATGTATTGTTTTCCATTGTGCATAAGTAAACAAGTCACTCTTCTGAGTGCAGTTTTATTACTGAGTCTATTCCCAGTCTATGGCACTATTTTTACCTGGAGTTATCAGTAAGTCCCAAGGAACATGCATTTCATTGTTATTATTTTACATTGTGCAAATTGTATTAACACCTACCATTACAGAGGCATTCCATGAGTAGATTTTACAGCAAAGGCAGGGGGAAAGCAGCTGAGCAATGGGGTCAGAAAGATGACTACACACTAAATATACTAATGTGCACATTCAGCAAAAATATGCATGTGTAAACTATTGTAAAACATTTACTAAACGTGTTTGCATGAAAAATTAATATTCTAAACATGTAGAGTGGTTTGACTCCTTTTCTGAGGACATTAGTAAAGGTGTGCTTTTTTGTAACGTATCAGCGAGATAGGGAGTATGTCAGTCAGTGTGAATGTGGAGATTTCTATTTTTGATGTAGAGACAGAGATGACTGGGTAAACTGTTGACGACACTGGCGGCTTTACTGAAAGGCTACTCTTGTGGTTTGGGCTTCTAGAAGATGCAAGACTTTTGGCTCTAGATCAGTCAGCATGATGAGATGCCCGAGATCTCTTGATCTTGGATACCATTAGATTTGAGACAATCCCTATGGCTCATTTTCTTGCAATAGCAAAACTTGGAAGTCTGGCTTTCCAGGCAGGAAATCTGGCAAATTGTGTTTGGAAATATGCTTATGTTTGTTTGTCAGAAGTTCATCAAAGACATTATGTTCCTGTGAAACATTTGATTTCTAAGAAAATAGATTTAGCAGATTTTTCTGCTAAAATTCCTAATGAGATTTCGAGGAAAGCTGTTCTTACGCAAGCAATGGAAGCCTTGTTGGTGGGATCAGGGGTCACTGAGGGCAGAAGCTGTATGCTAACAGTCAGCAGAAGAGACAGACCTGTGTTTTCTTCCCAGATATGTTTTATAAATGAAATGAGCTTCTCAGGGGTTTTATGTGTATCTTTCTGAAGTGGAAATAATATTCCAAATCCACTTGTGAATTCTGGCTGTACTGTGGCATGTAGATTGTAAACATTATTATTTCTGACAGTATAAAGAGGTTTGCTAACACTTTAGTAATTTCATTTTTTAAAACAAATTTGTACTGTTTGTATTATGTGACCAATAATGTACTTCCCACTTTAATTTCATATCTTAATTAATGCTAGAAGTAGTTTGTGATCATGCATGCATAGCAACTGCTATGCAAAGCAGAAGGTAATACGGGCATATGGAAAAGAAAACACTTCAAAATGTGTACAGACTTGGTACCATGAATGCAAATCTATCTGGAATGTGAAAAATAGGAAATATTACATGGATAAAAGAAACTGTAGAATGAGGTAAGATGGAGAGCCAAAAATGGATTTGCCAATGAGGTTTTCAAATTGTCATCTTGATATCCAGGATTATTAATGTTATGTGTGTGGTGAAGAAAGGCACCGGCCATGAGGCATTACAGTGTCCGTAAAGAAAACGAGATTAACATGATCATTCTGAACTTTGATCTGAGGGAGAAACATATGTAATACCTTTGATAGAAGTGAATAAACCTTTTTGGTCTAGGAACAGAAAACCATCAGGCAAAAACATAGTCCTGAACCAATATGCAGAGAATGGCTGCAGAAAAATGATGTATTTTGGAAGAGTAATAAAGAATTCCAGCAAGTGGTTGGAAAGATATTGTTAAAGGTGCATCCAGGTATGGAAGGTACCACACTGAATTGTCGCTGTCTGAGTCTTATCAGATGTTAAGAGCGATGACATTTGTCACTTTCCATTAGGACATGTATAAAATTTAAAAACAGTTTAATCAAAATAAAAAAACCACAAGTGGAATATCCAATCTCTGTGTGAGTAGATTATATATTAATTATTGAGTACAACCTTGCTACAGGACTCGGCATGTGTATTGCCACTTTTATTGAGGGCAAAAGGAAAAAAAAAAAAACATAAACTATAGATAATTCCCAGGGCAGTCATCCACTGAGAACAGTGTTAGATATGCATAACTTGTTATTCCTTGAAGGATATTGGTGTCAGACTTGCTCCAGCCTGTAGGAAAAGCACATTTTCAGAATCAGTCTAACAGCTGAGAAAGCTGTAAGCTGTCCTGTTCTGGTCTGAAATACAAGACTGACAGTAGGAGAAAGGTATAGCCCTGAGGTATTCAGAAGATGAGCTATAGGGCCTTGTATTGCAGATTAAAGTCAATGTTGAATTGTGGCTGAAAGTAAATGGAGTTTGAGAGACCTCTGGAAAATACATTAAACTGTCCTTCAATTAATATCTGTATTTGATACATGTTGAATACGGAGGTTGGATGATGTTGAACAGGTTTCAAAAATACATTCTAAAAGCCCCAATCACAATGAATTGTCTAGTAGGGCTCTGAGTATTAAAAGTAAAAACATTATTTTTTTTCTTGTCAGTCTAACCTATAGCTCATTGAGTCCCAACACTGACCTCTGATTACAAACATGATGCATGGAAGCTGGAAAACAGCTTCAAAAGAAAGCCTTCTAGTTTGCCAGTGTTGCTTCTGCTGTGCTTGGGTTTGCTTTTCTCTATGTTCTGAGGTTGGTCAGACATGGAAAATATAGGCATGAGAATGCCTGGGTTTAATGAAAGTTAACAGAGCTTTAGGACATCTTGGTGTTTTCAGATACATACTCAAGTACGCGTTACTGTGATGGTTAACTCCTTAAATACGCTGTGCACTAAAGATGTATTAGCCAATAGGTATGGTCACTCTGTAAGAAGATCCAAATGTTGAGCAGAAGTTTTCCTTAAGCGCCGAGTCCTTGCTTGGTTAAACACTGCTGTTCCACATGCCTGTCCTCTAAAACCGTGTGTTTTAATTTGAAAGTCCAGGCCACAGCATGACGTACAATCCAACTATGCTTGAAAATGATGGTCATTTGTTTCAAGTGGACATGTTTCCACTGATTGCAGAAACAGAAAGTATGTCCAACAGGCAGCATATTGGGAATAATGTCACAGCTGAAATTAGTAGATGTCATAAATTAGTCCTAAATTTAAAATGTCTTAAAATCAGTTGAACTGTATACAAAGCTAATGAAAATCTTGCCTTTTTTTTTTTTAACCATATGTCCCAGCTTTCATGTAAATAACACGAAATTTTGGCTAGGAATATTGGAAAGTCTGAAAGTCAAGAGTTTGGCAACAGACACAGTAACAAAACTCAGTTTGCTTTCTGACTCAAATACATCACTTACCCCCTGTTGTTACTGTTTTGGAGGATTTCAGTATTAACTCCATTGCTGGAACTTCCCAACTTAACCAGAGAGGTGTGAGTTAATGTATCACTGAGCTGTCACAAGCTGCTTAGATGTAAATATGACTTTTCAATTAAAAAAAATTGAGAGTTTCTTATTGTTCTTTCTTGTTTCCATCAATTCGTCAATAGATTTGATGATAATATCTTAAACTGATCCTTAATTCTTTAGGCTGCTTTTGTCTGTCTGTGGGAGAACAGACACCAAATACACTGCAGCACAGATGATCGCATCCCTTCCTATGGACTCTGGCTTGTCGGGGAGATAAGGTTGACATGCATTTGATCTTACCAGTGTTGGCAGGACACAAAGATTGAAGTGTTCATTGAAGTAAGGCCATCATAAAAGTCTTATTTCCTCGAAGGCCATACTCTGTATCAGCTAAATTTCTCTGAAACTCTGTACCAAACCGCTTACGGTTGTAGTATGGAATAAAGTTCCATAAACTTTTTGTTCCAAAAACAAACCAAAAAAACCCAACCCAAAACAGAAAAAGTGGTAACATCGTACTTTGCTGTGGGCTATGCCACTTATGCATGAAGGTGTTTTTTGGAGAAAAGAGGGAGCTGGGATCTTAAGAGCTTCTTAATGAAATTGTAAGGATTTCTACTCTACAAGTCAAGAGTTTAGTAAGTGTTTGGGAGGGGGGAGCGGAGGTTGATAGGGAGCTTTTTATTACTGTAAGAGCCGGCTGAGGTATCCGCTGCGACGTACGCAATGCCTGTCCTTGCTACTTTATTACATGATGGCCCGACAAGGCTCTGGTGCTGCTTTAGAAGAAGTTCGAAAAGCCTTGCTCAGATTTTTCTATTATTAACTTAAATGCAACGCTGTAGATGTGAGCACCGTTGGCCCAGTCTTAGAAACTTTTAAGAGTATGCACTGCTATTTCAGACCTTAGTCGAAGTATTTTATGAAAAATTTGGGGAAGTGTCCCCCAGTAAATGATTTAAATGGCAAGTTTGCACAAGGTGGGTATGCGTAAGCTGTTCTGACAGCTTAGATACTCCTGCTTCAATTGGTTTTTCAGTGCTAATCACCTGGAACCACAATTCAGGGCCTTGCTTCTGGACCTTCTTGTTAAGCTGTGAAACATTGAGATGCATGTCTCTTCAATAGATTTATTAGTAAATTAGATAGTCTCAAGACCTATTCATAATATTAGGAGATACAGAGTGTTCTGCAGACTGACATCTTTTTCTGATGCACGCTTTGTAAAAACAGAAAACAAGATTGATGAAATTTTTAAAAACCTTGCCAGCCAGCATTTCTGAAGAGTCAAAGATAATAAAGCCAATTATCATTTAACGAAGATAAATTTTTCCCTTGAGCACTGGCAATGCTTAAAAAAAAAAAAAGTAAAAAAAAAAAAAAAGTTGGGGACCGAAAATTAAACTCCTGGCTTGGTTGCATTGCAATTAATTTAACATACGAGAGTGTCATGTTGTTCTGCCCAGCTTCCACTTGTAAGAAGAAGAATTTTATTCTGTTACAGAAGACGTTGACATGAGGCTAAATAGACCTTGTTTGTCTCTGGTTGATGCCTATTTTGTTCAATTTAATGTATCGAAGCATAAATTTTACAGAAGGGAGGAGTCCCATTTCAGACTCACCGGGTACTGATTTTGCACGGAAAGTTTTGGTGTTTTTTTCTATTGTAAAGGTGATGTTTAGGTCACTTTCAGTATCTGTAAAAATGAAATATTCTTTACATTGTTAGGAAAGAAAATGGGGGGGGGGGGGGAAGGGCAGGGAATAAAGCCATATTACCTGTCAGTGTAGTTGGTAGGACAGTAATTTTGACATCCTTCTGTCAGGTTTGTTAAGAAGATAAGTTTTCAGAAGATTTTGAGCAGATGTTTTCCTCTCTGGAAAGAAGAGTGTTTCACTGACAAAATTTTTCATATTAACCATCAAGGTTAGCTCAACTTAGCAGATGTTGAGGATCCTTCATGGATAAGTTTGAAGCATACTGCTGCATGAATTTTTCATAACTAGTCCAGCTTCCAGGTGTGGGCAGGGAAAAAAGGAATGGGCTGGCACCCCCAGGGAATAGATATTTCTATTCTGAGGTCAAATTCACACAATCTCTATAAACTTGTCAAACTGTTTTAGTTCATGCCAAGGGGATTTACTTTGCTTAGCTCTCTGGGTTAGTGCCGTTGAAGTGAAGTTAGTGCTTCAATGATGTGCCTTTTTTTTTTTTTTCTTTTTCTGTTTTTGGTGGGAGAAGGAGAAGGAATATGGGATGAAATTAAATTGCACTTCCGTGCGATTGTACCATACGTGCCTGAGGTTCTGACCAAATACTGAGGAAGTCTGAACCAGTTCACAGAGGGCTGAGCTGTGCTATGTTGAAGTCATTCTTTGAAATAATGACATTTCTTTCCTTTCCCATTTTCTACATAGGCTTTGCTTTATTTTTGTTAAGCAGAATTTCCAGGAAGGATACACTAGTGGTTGTGTCATGTTTGTCTTCATGAGTAAATGTGTGCCTTTTGCTCTGATGGTCTCTTAACATTCTTTTGTTATCCAAAAACTTAATTTGAAGGAGCCTGTAGAAGTGTTTGGGACTTAGAATTTATCCTTAAGGTTCAGTTTTGTGTAAATGCCATCTTTAATACCCTGGAAAAATACTGTCTGTCTTGATGCTTTTTCTTCAGTTGTAGCTCCAATCTGCTCTAATATTAAAAGGCATAAATTTTTAAATGGGGATTTTCGTTTCTTATTATTTTGAGAATATATTGAATAAAACTTAACTGTGGTTTTGAGATCTATATGTATATATATTTAAGTCAAATACATTTTAGTAACAATTATAGCTATAATAAAAAGGACTAAATTGAGTTACTATTAAAGATTTGATTCTGATATATTGGAACAAATGTTAATTTAAGCTTTATCCACAGCTAGGCATTTCAGCAAAGGCTGATATTCTTAATGGTTTACCCTATTATCTACTGTTAAAAAGGTACTGTATTGCAGTGTAGAATCATTTTATATGCATTACAAAGAAATAAGAGATGATGCTCAGGATTTATCAACATTTTTGGACTCCAAATTTCATCATTGGTTAGCTTTTGGTTTTAGGGTTTTTTTGGGTGGTTTCTTTTAAAGTTTTAGTCAGATCTCTTCCATAATTCTGTGTCTTTTATTTTCCTTAAGGGAAAACTTTCCTCACTTTTACCTCTAGTGATATAGAGGGAAACCTGCAGCTAAAATGATAGATTGCTAAACTGCAGGAATAATAAAGATGAACCAAGAAACCTCCATGGCAGCATGAGCTTTTCCTTGGCTTCACCCAAATATTCTATCAGTGCTTTTTCTGATAAATAGCAGAAACATTGCTTGGTCTCAAATTTTTTTCTTTATCTGGGCTATTTTTGATAATACTTACTGCCATACACGGTGCACTTTTGCATCTGCTGCAGCCTCTGTCCCAGGCAATTCCTTTGCTAGTAGAAGTAAATTTTTATTTGGCTTTCCTCAGATTCATTATGATACTTTAAATGTATCAACCCTAATAGAGGATGATGGCTTTTTGCAATGGAAAGATAATAAAATAAACTTTCTGTAAGATTATTTTTTTCAGTCTTACTATTGAAGAGAACTTCAGCAGCCAAAAGCATGAAGAGAACTTCACCAGCATAAAAGATATTTAAATATCTGGCACTTAATTTTCATCATGTTGCATCAACGAATGTAATAAAGCTTGAAATACATGGTTTATGGAAAGAATAGTTCCTTTTCTCCCAAATGCAACTGATGGAACCCTGTTATGGGGACTCATCGCTAGCTGGGGAAATGCACTCGAACTGAGTGTATGTTCCTTTGGCGTGTGTACATATGTTATGCATACTGCTCTGAAAAAATGGCAAATGCTAAGGTTTCTATAATCTGACTCATTAATTTAACCAGCTTCTTGTTACGCTTGTCTGTCTGTAAGGTTTGGATTTTGTGTCTGTAAGAGATCTGGAATACACACACGGAATCAAAATCCTCGGTTGTCTCCTAAACCCTTTATTTGTATCTGACACATGCAATTAATCTCTCGCTATCTCTAATCACTTTTGCTATTACATTCATCGGAGTGATTTGTATCCTATCTCTTGTCACTGCTCTGTAATTGATATGTGCAGATAAGAGATTCTTAGAGGACACAAACAAGGAAAAGAGAAAATTGAATTTACCTTGCAATCATTTTATAAAATGTGACATACATCAATTATACATGCCATCCAGGAAAATGCCATCTTGAACAAACTGTGATGATTTGTTGGAAGACCAACATAAGAGAAATGCCAGAAGACTTTTCTGGACAGAAATGTATTGCTAATTCAACAGACAGACTTTTCAATCTCACTGACTCACCTACAATTTTTTTAAAAGTAATACTGCAGAATTTACAAAGAAAGTATCATTTTTTGATCAGTATTTTTCTTTAGCCAGTCTTGTACTGATACTCTAGCACGCAATAAGATGAAAGGAAGCTGCTGAAATAAACATTGTTTTGAGCAGACATAAAAAGATGGTGCTGCTTACTCAAGTTTGAATCATCTTTCATGGGCAAAAATGGTAGAATTGGTAGTATAGTCCAGGTCCAACTTAACCGCATTCTACCATGAAAATATTTCTCTTCAGTTTCTCTTTTCTATTTCATTGCAGTGAGAAATGAACTGACTTTCTCACTCTTGTTTAAATACTTAGTGCTTATGTTTAGTTCTAATCGTTGGTGTGAGAGTAGTAGCTCCTGTCCAGGCTTGTATGTTTAAATAGTGCTTTGGGATTTTTGAGAAGCTGTTTAATATGTATTGATAATGCTATAAAAATTATTATCTAGTAAATAGCTATGATAAATAATAATGGTAACAGGAATCATAAAAGTCTGAAGAATTTATTGAAGTCAAGCAACACCCATTGTTGGCTACTTCTGGGACTGTAGAACCGGCAAACAATCTTTTCTTTAGAACTGTTTATTTCTTTATCATGTATGCCTAAGATTAACTGTACTTTCTAAAAACTTCCAGAGGAGACAGAAGTATAGAGATTTGTAGGCATTTGTAAAGGGCTTTGCTTCAGTTCATGTAAGTATTCTAATTCTGAAGCTTTGAAAGGAATAGCTGCTGGAGAATCGCGTATCAATTTACCCCTTTTGATCTCTTATAAGTCCCATTCTGCTGTGCCATACTCCTGGAATATCCTAAGTAGCCGACTTGAAATCTTTTGCTTTGTTTCCCATCTTCATAAAGTTGGATGTATTTAAAGTATAATTTTCATTTATTTAAAGTTGCTAAACCCTACTGAGGGGTGCTTTTTACCAAGAAAGTAAGAATCTGTAACTTACCGAAGCAAGCTTCAGCTTAAGCATGCTATTTTAAGAAAAAAATTAATTACATTTAGAGGAAAAACATCCATGTAATACATGGCTGTGACAGCTTTGTATCCATAGGAGTAGGACTCGCTCTTCAATTTAGAAAATAAGTAATTTAGGAACTACTTAATGGTGTTCTTTAAACTGTCACTGTACTAGGCAAGCTCAAAAAGTCTTCTACACAATATCAATGTGGAATAATAAATATGCTTAAAACAGATGTTTAATAGAATGCCTTTGCACTTACACAGTTACTGCAAAAGCCTATATATATCCTAAAGAATGTATTAAACATGCTAAAGGTTCTGCACGGCAGAACTCCCCCCAGCATATTTACAAAAACTTTAATCTCAAGCTTTCACAAACGTATGGTTGCCTGAAGGTTATAATTTTTAAAGCTCTTCCTACTAAAGATGTCTTTAATTTCTTCTCAATATCCCATCACAGAACAGGAACACTGAATAAAGATAGAAATCCCTCACATGTCTGTGTCATCATTCTGCCAGATAGACATGATTCATCAAAGTGATTCTGAAAGATCACACAGCCTGCGTATGAATAAAAACGAAAAAATCTAGTGATTACAACTGCAACATAAACATTGGAGAGTCAGGGCATGCGAGATTCAAGATCATCTGTAAAACTGAGTAGTATTCTTTGTATAGAAACATTACGATAAGGCATTTAATTTGATTGTTAATTTAATTTGATTGTTTTGTTCAGTAGAAAATATGAAAGTTTCTTGCTTAGACACTGTCCAACTAGGTTTGGTTTTTTGAAATCAGATGACCAATTTTTCCTCCAAATTTTAGTTAATAAGATTCAGCATTGGAAACTTTTTTTAGATTTTACGTAAGGACTTGCTGTGAATTTTAAAGTAATTTAGAATAATTGGACCTCCCTTCCCCCATTGTAAAAGGAAGAGAAACTCAAACTTGATTGTAACCCGGGTTGCTTCACCTGATGTATGTAAAAGCTGCATTGATTTCTTGTCCGCTTGGTTGTACTGTGGAGGCTGTAATTGCCAATCCAGGATGTCCATTATCCTTCGTTTTTGTAGCCCGCAGTTTCTCATATTGTCATTTGCATCTGGGGAGTGGTTAGACATTGGAGTAATCCAAGTTCTGATTTTTAATTTTTTCCTACAGATTATGCCATAAAGTGATGGAAAATTTAAGTCCCTTAAAAATAATCCATAATCCAAAACTCTGCCTTTTTCTGGTGCATAAATAATTTTAGCTATGGAATGTGGGAACAAAGTTACAACTCCTATAGTCTGGGAGAACATCATTGTTAAATAGTGTATCTTTAAGGGACTGTAAGCTTTCTGTAATAAAAATGAAGGAATGCAGCAA
This sequence comes from Phaethon lepturus, assembly GCF_000687285.1. Taxonomy (NCBI): domain Eukaryota; kingdom Metazoa; phylum Chordata; class Aves; order Phaethontiformes; family Phaethontidae; genus Phaethon; species Phaethon lepturus. The sequence goes on along the minus strand of NW_010529466.1, from coordinate 36,278 downwards.
CCAGGAAGGTGCACACAATGTCCTAGTCTCTAAGGCCCTGTTTGTGCAAAATGGTTATTCAATTTTGTCCAGCTATATCTGCTGTTAAGTATGTCTACAAGCTAAGAACAAGTAGCTTACTGGGAAAATACTGCGGTGGACAGTCTGTTGCATGAAGAAGGAAGGACAAGAGATTTGCCTGGTGTTTTGGTTTTTTTTATTCCCCACTTGTTCCTTGCACACTAAAGAGGGATAAAAAGAAAAGCTTATTTACTCCGTGTTGGCTTTATTTCGATCCGCTCTGCAAAGCCAGATGCTCATAAACCCGACTTAGTAAAGACAGGGAAGGCTTAAAATGCCAGCAATGTTGTATCTATCTTCTGCAAACGCTCAGCAAGAAACTGCACACCCAGTGCTGCCTTCACCCATCCTTCTGGGTTTATCAGATTGCTGTGAGTGATACTGTCATAGCTATTAAAGAAAGTAATTGGTAGTGAGTGATTAAAATTACAGATGGCCTTTTCAAGGTGATTATGAATATTAAATCAAATCTGTAAAAGCAGGCTGAAAAGGGCCATGAAACTGAGAAGTGAATATGCAGAGGATAATTGTGGAAGAGGAGGATCTCGCAGGCATGCTATGCTCATCCAAACACCCCCCTCCCAAACAGCCGGTCACTCAACCAACCAAAAAACTCCAAGAAGGAAAATAATTCAAGTGGACCTATTGTATCAGAGGAGATCGTGCTAACTAACCTGCCCTTTTAGGCTATAGATCCCTCCGTGCAGAGAACTTGCTGCATCTCGCTCCTCTCTATGTAGAATGCTCTCCCAGGTCCATCGCTGTCGTCGCTGAGCAGTGATAAGCCAAAGTCCCCGATGTCGCACGATGCTGCGTCATTAACGGTGATCTCTTCCTCCTCTTTTCCAATTGTAAGTGATTATGACAAATGTTCCTTTCCACGTTGCCCTGGAACAAGGCCAAGAATTGCTGTGGAGTGACTTAATTTCATTTGGTGAACTTTATCTCACAAAGCAAAGGTTATGTGAGAATCTTTTTTTTTTTTTTTTAGCTGAAAAATCCAAGGTTCATCTTGTTCCATAAATTAAAACGGAAACTTGAGATGCAGACAAAGATAAAGGTAGAGAAAACTGAAAAATAAGTATCTCCATTTTGAGCCCTGCTTGCTTACATGTATTTTTTAATACAAGTGCAGAGAGCTTTCACATATATCTAAATACCTTGTGAACTTGGAGCCTGAGGGATTGTTTTCTTGTGTGTATTGTGATTATAGACTCATTACTTTCGCACCAATTTCATGCTTCCCGATGGAAGAATTTTGTATAGTCTCTTAGACTTCACCATATTATTATTGTATTGATCTCAAACTTCACGCCTACCTATCTAATGTGCTCTTAAACTGTAAAACACCATGGGATTTATTGTGAAGATTTATATAAATGTATTTTGCAATTATTGTTTATTACCTTTGGTGTGACAAGAATCATTTGTTTAATCATTTGAGGAGCTTTTTCCCCTTGAGACAATATTTCTGCTTACCTGAATTTTGTGGTCATTGTTATGTTAGTGGGTTTGTTGCACATTGATTCTTCATCTACATTAATATTATTTCACTTATGGCTATTCCCTTGGTAAATTTGATAGAGAATTCTGCTTGTTCCACTACAACACCACTTATTTCTAGCCACATTGGCTTTGGAACTGGTCTATGGTCTCCTTGACAAAAACATTTGTACCATGTGAGCGTTTTAAAAACTACTCTTAAAAAAAAAAAAAAATACTCAAACACTTATAGCTTCATTGCTAGTCAATGCAGCAGGCATGGTTTTAAGGGATATGTGGTCTAAACAGATGCACAGCACTTCCCTTTAACTGTGGAAAGACAAGTTCTACCTTGTCATGCAAATAGACAATACCCAAGAAGCTATGAGGAATTAAAAAAAAAAAAAAAAAGGAAAAAAAGGAGTTGTTTTTTTTTATATTGAAAGAAGCAATTAATTGGCAATATTATGTTTATTCACCCTGAAGACAATATGTAAATTTTAACTCTTCAAAGTTGTAACTCTTCAAGAAGTATACTTTATGAAATAGAAGCACAGTAAACGTGTCAGGCTGTTTAAAATTGAAAGCATCTTGATAGAATTTGGATTATCAGTTGCGACTTTGCTTTTTGGAAAGGATATAAATTACTTTTTTTTTTTTTTAACATTGTCAATATGGTGTGTTGCAACTTTGAGGGCTTGGGATCCTTTGAAAACCGGTACCGCTGGCCACGTCGTTAGCAAACACGAAGACCTGCATTAGATGTGGCGAGAGGAGGAGAGGAAGACTGCCTTTGATTCAGTTGTGGCTGACAGATCTGGTATGTTCATTGATGAAGAGGGCGATTTGCTCTTCATAGGCTAATGAGGAGAAATATTATGGAATCTGGCAGACCTCTTTGGACTTGATAGTGACTGCTGAATTCCTATCTTGAGTACAATGCAAAATTTATTTTGAAAAAACGAGCCTGGGGTGGTTCCACACTTCAGCTGTAGCTTGCAATAGCCACAGAAATAGTCAGCTGGGCTAATTGCCAAGGGCTTTTTTTCATATTTCAAAGATGGAGAAAGCAGTGTAATTTTAAAAATTCACAGATAAATCTTTTTTTACAAGATTGTTGCAAATGCTTTCAAAGGGTGTTTGTAATGGAAGAAGTCACAGGCCTGTAATTAGTGTGGCAGTGTGAGATGCTCTAAGATATGTGCTCACAAAGGAGTCGGATGAAATAACGCTGTTTATCCGGAGTTTATGGCTAGCAGATGCAGGTAGATAGTGTTTTACTTGGTTCATTCTTTCACTGCACAGATCAGAGGAGGTGTTTTTAATTTTGTCAAAATATTTCTGAGTTCTGAAACTTAAAACATACAAGTTATGAATTTACTGTGACTAATGACCAAGCTGTTTTCCTGGGAGCCTTTGCAAGCACTGTTTCTTTAAGGCAACTCTTCCTCAGAATGGTGTTTTGCTACTTTTAAAGGAATAAAGCTATTTTCTGGAAAAGGATACTGTATGTTTAAAGTAGAGAGTTATGAAGTCGGCTGACAGGACTTTATTGCGATCTTTAAAAGACTGGGGTTTAATGAGTCAATTATCCTGGTTTAGTTTTGTGTGGATCTGGTACTTCACTTCAGTTTCACTTCATAATTTCTCAAGCAACCTTGATGACTTCTTAGTATCTTAACACAGTATTTACACATGCTTTGTGGCACAGGATACAGTGGAATGGTAAGTACAAAACTCATTTGTGTGTTAATGCTGAAGATATTACGTTTGTCATAAATGCTTATCCTTAACTGTGTGGTATATTTTAAACATTCGTCAGAAGTTAATATGATTTACCTGAGTAATATTTGTGATGCAAAAGTTTCTCGGTCATATCTTTTAATAAGAACCTTCAAAAGTATATTTCACCTCCACGGTGCAGCATAAGCTGTATGATTTATAGACAGTTTTGTGAATAAGTGCAAACGGCAAACCAGCAAACCTGTCTGTGCTGATGACCCTTCTGACTCCAGAAGAGATGGTCTTTGGAAAAACACTGGCCTGTCATCAAATGGCCCTGCAATTTAGCTCATTTTAGCCTCTTCTTATGTTTTGCAGACACAGTTATTTAAAAAAAAAAGGGGGGGACACAGAAATACAGTTATTATAGGCAGTGTTTGTTGTAAAAAATAAGACATTTTGTGTAATCCGTCAACTTTAGAAGTATGTGACAGAAGCTCCCCTTTTTTTTTTAAAGGATACAGTGGTGAGTTTTAAGTGGTCTTCACATCCTTAACCGTAGCGGGCTTGTGGTTAGAATGAGGTAAAGGTGAGCTGAATTGAACAGTCGATTTAAAAGGAGGAGAGGCTTGCATTGAAGTTGTCTTATGCTTACTCTGTCCTCTGCAAATTCAGCAAGAGGAAAGGAGGGGGCTTGCCTTTAGAGCCAGAGTTGTTCCTTTTGATGAGCCCTTAAGAACAATGTAAGATATCTCTCCTTTTCATCCTTGATCACCACGGGAACTTTAAAATCTGTGTTTCAGAAAGGGATCCTGGGTAGCAGTCTCTGGAAATGTGCAGAGCTTACCAAAACCGTGTGATAGGTAATATAAAATCTCAATGAAAAGTGCAGATCCTGACTGTGGGATGGAGTGCACTGAATCACAGAAACACATGTGGTTTTTGAATGCTTTGCTTTCATCGGGCTGCAGGTCAGTTTTATGATCAGTTTATCAGGTTTTATTATCAGTTTATCAGATTTTGTTTGTTGGTTTGGGGGTTCTTTATGTGGGGGTGGGGTGGAGGTGGCACTCCAAGGCTGTATTGCATGCAATCCATTCAGAAATTACAAAGTAAGCTTAGGAAAGAATAAGAATTCTCTATAAGTGACAGCAGGTTACTACTGTAAGTAATTCTCATTTTGCTATTTTTCTCTGGTTTTATCAAACAGTGAATTTTGAAAACAACATAACCAAATTGTTTATGCAGTTAAGGACTTGTGAATGAGAATCACATTCTCCGAAGGAGAGCGTGTGTGTGTGAATTCTTTTTTACAATATGCCACCATGATCCTGAAGTAATTTAGAGATTGATTTGTAAAACATTCTGAATCAATTAAGGCTTTAATCAGCAAGCGGCAAACTTCAGATGGCTCATAGACTAATTTTACCATCTCCCATCAACATGAACCTAAGCTGGAAAAAGAAAACAATTAAGGGGATGTAATTATCTGTCCTGATTACTGAATTAGAAGAGTTTGTGTTTATTCCATCGCTATGTAAAAGGAGAAAACTGCTTTGAAAAACAATTTGAGGCAGCTACTAAATTGCCAAGGGTTTGCAGGGTGCAATGTAGGTGTTGGTAGGACAGCTTTGGAAGAGGTCCACCACTGTCATACAAGTACTGCGTGTCGAGCTTTGGGGGCTGTTGCCTGACAGCTCTGTAGTGTACTACACAACATCTAGTAATAAGTGTATTTTTCCTCCCTGTACTTAAAATGAGTTTGGATTTTCAAGGCTGAGTCTCATCTACAATTACTCATCTGAGCATGTATCTGGTGCTTATATCTAGACATCACAAAAAACCTTGCAATTTCTAGAAGCCAGGAATTAATGTTTAAGTTCCTGTACAATGACAACCTTTCTAGAAAGCAGGGAGGGAAAAGCATCTCTGCATGATCAAACTACCAGTTTAATCATCCTGTGGCGGTATCTTCCTGCTACCAAGCGGAATTACCTTAAGTTATTGGTATTTTGCTTGACTTAAAATGAGAATAGCCTATAGAAATATACCAAGCCTATTACATAATTCTTTCTCAAACCAAACTTTTAGGTTTGGTAGGATTTTTATTTTCAGCTTAGCAGAGAGATAAACACAGATTTGTGGCAGACTTTTACTTACCCTTTTTATCGTCCCAGACCTGATCAGAATCCACAAATTGCATAAAAGCTCTCATAAAGCCCCAGCTTACACTGCTAGTGTAATTTCTGTTTGAATGTTTAGCAGAATGTTAATCCTGACATATTTAGCTTCCACGCTGAAGGATTGTTGCTGCATTCTGTGCAAAGTTCAGAACAAATGCCCAGAACTCTGGTGAGTTATATGTCAATCACAGTAACGGGAAGGAAAAGTAAACGAGAAACATTAGTAGTATCCAGCAGAAGTGATACCTCTATTTTTATTAATGAGTAGTAAACAAGCCTGTCACCAATCACTGATTTTGAAAAATGTGCCATACAACTTACTCCTATTAAACGGTATCATTTCTGCATAATGTATGTGTCTCTTAGTAGTACTGGGTTTATTAAATACTGTTGACCAAAATTTTCAGTCGTATGAGATTAAAAATGTCTCCTTAAGAAAACTGAACTTTATTTAAGTGGCAAGAGATAAGGCTGCCTCATCCACGTTTACTTTTCAGAAGGCTGATGTTTATAGTGTTGGTGATACTCAATTAATGGCTTAGTATATTTTGAAACTTAAGTTATGTTGTTATGAAATAAACTAAAAGTACGATCACTGTATGAATATAAATTACATCCTATCTGCTAGAACACACTAGTATAAAAGCCCAACCAGTCCCTCATTTACAGTGTCATGTAAATTAAAGTTTAATAGTATTGTAATTTATGCAGATTTAATAAATATATTTGACTTTTGGAGCAATAAAATGGGTTATGGCATTATCATAAAGGTAATTATTACTGGTGGTGTCTGCATTTCATTTTTAAATCAAGAAAATCCGTAATGATAGGTATGTTTGAGACAACTATATGATGCTCCCTAAGGACCCTTAGTGTTAATACTCTCTTAATTCAGTACTGTATCCTATCTAGAGTTGCTGGGTTATGTTGCTTCTGACAGGATCCTCCATGAACATCATCTTCCTCTTCAGAGACAAGAAATAACTCTGCTTACATTACTTGTCTTTGTTACCTAGTCTGGCTAGATGAGTAAGTAAATTTTGGCAAAGAAGAGTCTTTGGAGACATTCAGGTTGCCAAAACCAGCGCAGGGCAGGAAGGAGAAAAATTACTTCATTCTTCTGAAGAGTGTGATATTCTGAACAGTCAGGTGTTACTGCAGATAGAAGAAATGACAACTCGCTTTACTCCAGCTATAGAAGCTTGCAAAGTGCAGCAGGACAGATAATCATCAGTGTCAGGTTTCCTTGCACAGCTTCACAAAAATCTAACAGAGAACTTGTTTAAAGCTGGGAATTTGTTGTGTTCGTGGAATGCTGTGCAGTGTACTGAAAATGCAAAGATTAGGCCACGAACATATCTCTAGGCTTACACAAACACATCCCACAGACTTTTGTGATTAGGAGACTGCAGAGAACAACAAATTGCAGAATAAAATAGGAGTTCCAAAACAAAGATATGCTCTTATCTGCAAGAATGTACAAGGTTGTTTAAATTATTTTAAACTCATCTGCTCTCTGACCACTTGAGCAGCATGGGGATCGCTGTGAGTTTGTCAACAGTATCGTTAACAGTTATGAAAGTGTCACGGACTTGCTGTGAGAGGGGAGCCAGTGGTTCTGTGGCTCTAGTAACATTCTTATTTTTGTGTCATCTAAAGTCCCTGTTACGTGTTGCGCTATTCAGATAAATATGTTGCAGTGGAATTGTCCTGTGAAGAAGGTAGTTCATGGTTTTTTAGCAGACTTCTACACAGGTTTTTAATAGAGGAGATAGAGTGGCTGAGGAATCTTTTTTAAATGAGTTTCTCTAGGGATATATCCATTGTGTGTTTGGGTGGTTGATTTACTGATCATGACTATCTTTTCAATATTCCAGAATTTCCTCTTTCTTCTTATAGCTATCACTTCTTACAGGATTCTGACATTATTCATGGAAAGGATCTATTTGAGCACATTTGCCACAGTAGTATTTCACACAGACTGAAGTGTGGAGGGAGAAGATATTTGCGTGAGATCAGGAAATGTCTAGAGCACATATATTTTGAGGAAGAGAGTAAATTGCAATAGGCAATGAACTGGTTGGAGGTAGGGTTGCTCTCTTCTGCTAGAGCTAGCTTCCTCTCCTGTGCTGACGGACAGACAGCATTTTGGACAAATGGCATCTCAGGAGATGAAAGAGTGAGTTTCTTCGAGAAACAAGAAAAAAGCTTCAAAAGGCTGCTTTTCTAGTGACAGGAGGCAGGGGGAAGGACAGTCTGCAGCCAGTCTGCTCCTCTAGCGGCCAAAGGGCAAATAAATGTTAAATCTGATTTGCCCTGGAGACAACGAGCAGATTATTGAGAACAGGGAGGATATGCGGAGTTACAACCTCACCTGGCAAAATGGTATTAGCGGTACAGGTTTTTGGCTACCATGACTACGACAATGTTTCTTTATTTACTAGCTGGGTCATGATGTATGTTAACAGACATCATGTCTACAGGACATCCAGATGGTCTCCCTTTTCTTTCCTCTCCTCCTCGATGCAAAAGGTCAGAAGAAAAGCAGCAATGGGAATTCTTGCTGCCAGCACAAGATGCTCTTGACTTTGTCTGCATCAGTACCACAGACTTTAATTTCCTTTACACTGAGCTAAGGTTAGGCTCACTTAAAGGTCATTCTCTGTGCAATAGGGTTTGGTTTGGTTTGCCATTTGTTTTATTTATTGAAAACAGCATCCTTCCTGAGAAGCAAAGTTGTTTTCCCTGCTATTACCTCCACTCTTCTTCAGTTGTTTTTGAAAGGTGTTTCATTACTTGCTAAGTTCTAAAGTGATTTTTCTAATAGTGATAATATCAACTTGCGAAATCTTTGAGCTGGGAGTGTTTTTACCTAAAAACTGCAGTAGTGCATGTTGCATAAAGAGATGGTGACATCTGGAATACACCCTGCCCTTATTAACTCCAGTTTTGACAGAACCCTGAAATTATCCCTTTATCTTTCTGTCAGCTCCCCCATATTCTGGAGATAAACTCCACCACACATTGGACATGACCAATGCTCTCATAGTACAGTTATCTTTAGGAAGTCAAATGTTTTGTTCCATCAATTAATGTCAGAAAAATATTTTTGAAATCTTTCACTTCCAGTTGGTTGAGGTTTTTGGCTTCAGAAATACACAGGTGTTGAAGAACTCTATTCTAAAACTGACCAGAACTTCCTGCCTCATAACTGTGACAACCTCTTCTGTAGAAAAGTAGGTGCTGCTAAAAGGCCATCTAGTCCTCCTGGCATCCGTTTCCAAACTTGGTAAGACAGTGAGAAGCCTTGTTTTATGTTGTGCCATCTTTGGTACCAGGATGCTCAGTAACTGTTAGAAAAAACTTGCCCTCCATCCATGCCCAAGAAGATGTATTTCCAAATCAACCACTTCCAGAATGGGATATTTCTATGAAGGTTTGAAATCGAAGATCTGGAAACGTCTTTAGAAAGAGTCATAGGAAAATTTCTCTGGTGTGTCTCCTTCCTGTTTCCTGACCCCAAAATATGTGAATTATCCCTTGATTATGAAGAAAAAGCAGAAATAAAAGGAATTCAAATGTAATCTTTTTGATGCAGCAAAATCACCTGGGAAAAAGCTGGGACCAACAGAATATGACAGCCGTAGGATTAAGGATGAGTTGGTTTATTGGATGATGGAGTTGTCCCCCAGGCAGGCGTGGGAGGATTGTGTTAGATGTTGGTCTTATTATGTAAGTTGCTAAATGTGTTCATAGCTCCAGATGGCTGGATTTAAAAATAAAATTAATAAGTTACCTTTGCACACTTTTAAAGTCCCCTGTTAATAGCCAGGTATATCCAAAGCATTATACAGAGAAGAATTGATGGGCTGCTATAAAGTAAAGGGAAATAAATTAATTTTAAGGGTTCTCCTTGCTTGATAAAACATTGCAGAAGCTTTGAGTCCACAAGAATTGTCAAATATTTTGCATGTTTTTGTAAAAAGGAGATTATTTGGGGCCAAATGATATTCTTGGTGTTCTGCTTCCTGATATAAAAGCAAAGTACCCTGACAACCGTATCTGGCAGGCAAAATGTGGCCTTGTATTAAAATGATGTCTGGTGATGTGGAAGAGCCTTGTAATCAGGATAAGTTTGGCTTAGAGATCATATTGTTGAAAGTTAGAACCCGTCCATGTTTGACTTTTTTGGTAAATGATATAATAAATATTGGCTGCTGGCGAGAAGCCTGAGCACTCTCCTCACATCACCCATTTTGAAAATATTTAAATAGAATATAACAATGTCTTTGTCTGCTCCGAAGGAAACAAAGGCTCTCTCTCCCACTTCATTCCAAGGATGACACTTCCTCCTTTTGTCCTGAGGGCCAATATTCCTTAATTTAAAAAAAACAGAGCCCTATTCAACTTTTTCTTTTCAAACCAAATGCCTATAAATGAGAGATTTGTCTGCATGAGATATAAGCACAAAACACTGAATAGAGCTTATAATAATCACAGCAGAAGTTTTAAAAGGAGCGGTCCTTTGTTCCCATGTCAGAGCAGAGAGCTATGACTCCTGTGATTTCCAACCAGTTAGTTCCGTCTCTTTTAACGTGGCTTTTCCTGTTACTGGGCAATTATTCCATTTGTTTTTCTTCACTAGAGTAAGGCTCTGAAAGTAGACATGAAGGTGGGGAGAAGCGTGAAGAGTGTTTGTCAAACATGCTTTGTTCCAGAGGCTCGAAAAGCTATCCGGGTACATCTCTAAATTGGAAAAAGACCTTACGTCCTTTGTTTGACCGCTCTGCGCCGTTCTGCCGCTCTTCACACAAATGATCGGGCTTAGTCGTCTTGTTCGGTCGATAGGTTTTGCACCGTCTTTTTTGTTTGTGGTTAATGTGGTGTGTTTCCTCCTTTTCCTCCCCCTCCCGTTTTTTTAAAACAAACATTGCCATGCTTGAAGGGCTTCTCTTGCTTTTGGAAAGTTATAGCCTGAGATGGAGCAGAGTAGTGATCTGATTAAAGTGATTAAAACTATATACAGAATGCATAATTAACCTTTGCCCTGGCTGTCATGGGGAGCCGATGCATGGAGCTGATACTGTATCTCTCCATGGCAGCAGGCGTATGCTACTTGACTTTTTTTTTTTTTATTTTTCTAGAGAACTTTAATCGCTTGAGATAAAGAGCCAGGAGAGAGAGATCAGGGCTGTATTAATCCTCTCCATGGCTTTATAATTTCTCCACTGTTCTGCTACTGGTAATCAAGAAAAATAATGCTGGCTTAATGCTGGATGTCAAGGTCAATCATCCCTGAGCCTTTTGATAGTAAGGATGTCATTATGAAAAGATTTTTAATGAATGTAATTTTCCTTGTGTACTTTGGGGCTGGCAATATGTGGTTTCTTGTTCCAGGTGGAAGAATATTTCTTGGTTGGAGTAATAATTGGCCCATTTTGATCATTTCCTAGCAGCTGGTTAGGGCAGCAGGATGGCCACAGCAGACAAAGGCTATTTTGGAAAATGCCGAGCGGGGAGAGAGTGCCACCAACCAGCCGGGGCTGGTACAGTAGCAAGAGAGAGGCTGTTTCTGGCGGTCAGGTGAGCAGGAGGATTGTAAGGAGTAACGGGGAAAACGTATGCACATTCTTGTTGGGTCTTGACATGCTGGACAGAGGCACAAACTGGAGAGAGGCTACTGGACCCTGGAGTATGTTTTCTGGTGTGACTTCGATTTGCCACAGTTTTAGTTCTCAAAAAAAACCACTTCAACAATTTCTTTTTGCTGTTTCCAATCTGAGGTGAAAAAGCTTTTTCGCTGTTTTTTGAAAGCTGACATTCTGTACACCTTAAAAAACCGACGCTGTAAATAATGCTGCTTACCATCACATTTAACTTAATTCTGCAATGCTTTCAAGATTAGAAATGGTGAAAGATATGTCTGCCACTGAGACTGAAGTCTAAAAGTGCTAAAAAGGCAGAGCTGACACTCGTACAAAAGTTGATGTTAATAGTGGGCTCATCTCATGAGAAAATGTATCAGCTGTATTTGTGTTCGGAGAAAAATGTGTTAGGGAATTTTCAGTTTTGTCCCTATAGCCAACATTTCAGTTATTCCTGTGAGATTATTCTGTGTTCTTGCTTCTCACATTCATGGTTGATAACATCTAAAAGTTAAGAAATGTGCACAGGATAGTGACACTTTTGCCTTCTGCAAAACAAACCCTTTCTTCTGGAAGCATCTGTTAACAATTGCTAACTTTTGACTTTGGTTTTTGTCATGTTGCAATCCACAGCATCTGAACCATGAAGCCTCCTATTTAAAATCAACGGGAGCTTAAAACAAACAAAAAGAAAACACCACTGGATACTCTGTTCCATGCAGATCCTCAGTATGCCGGCGTCCCTCATCGCTAACTTCTTACAGAAAAATATTAAATGCAACTTAAAAAAAAACCCAACCACACACTAAAGTAGAACAGCATAAAACCCCATGTTAAGATTTTTCACTTAATCCAGTAAAAGCCAAGGATTCAAAGGAAAAGGCTTTTTATTGCATAGTTCTGTTATGTTTAGGGCTATTGCATGAGAGTTCTATCCATCGTGGCATCGTCCTGCCTGTTGCAGTAGCTGGGCAGACTGGTGAGCTTAGCAATGGCTGAGCTGCTTAGTCAGGTCTCTAAAATACAACCTTTCAAGGTGTAAGTGACAAACCTTTTCTTTCTGGAAGTCTTAGATTTATAATATTGCATTATTTGACTCTCTTTTAGGAGCATGAATCAAAAACATTATTCAAGATACTCTTGGGATATTAACCCATTGGATTTAGATAAGGTGCTGTCAGGGAACTTAAATTTTCTTAAGATAATATACATTGTTTTATCTCCATGGTGGAAGTTTTTGGGTTGTTTCATAGCAGTCATTTTATCCACGGGCAAGATGAATTATATATTCTGCAACTTGAAACCTGATGGGTTTTTGAGTGATATTTTGATGTGACCAAAACAAATGGTAGTTACTCTGCATGATACATTTTAAATGCAATATTTTGTGAGTGGAGAGTATTTTAAATGAACCCAATTACAGAAGTAGCTGAAATATTTATAGTGCCTGACTATAGCTGAAACATAGCCCTTTTGGTTTTTAAATAATGCACTTTTTCATTGTCCATATCCTCCTATATGGGAAATTAGATACTGGAAAACATTATTCTTTTTTCTACATATGCATGTTTTTTTACGTTTTATTTGGAAAATGAAATGGATGTTAGCAATATTTAAGATCTTGTATAGGGCATGTAGTTCAAGCCCCAAACAGCATGCTAGCTTTATTTGATTTGCTGGTTTTGTTGTAGCAGCACCTTAAACTACAAAAAATGTACAAGTTCTGAACTCCAAAATCATTCCCATTGAAATGCAGAAGTTACACTGAACAGAAATGACAGCTGCTTAGTCTGCTGTCACAATTTTGATAAATGACAAAAAGGGGCTTAATTATGATTGTTGGGGGGGGAAGGGTTTTTTTAAAATCCAAATTTCTCTGGTTAGTTATTCTCACTTTCTTCCCCTTTGAGAAGCAAATACTACTGCAAATTAGGCTACTCGTTTAGGTACCTACCTCCCGGAGGAGTTTTGCTTTAGGCCGTAGATGCCGGTCACTTGTGAATTCCCCAGTTCCTCAGAAGCGCCAGGGCCGAGGCCGTCGTTGCTAATCTAACTGATTTGTTTGGTTCTTAAACAAAACAAAAACGTGTTCCTGTCTTCCCGTGGAGTTCCTGTCGCTTCCGAGAAGCGGGAAGACAAGCTGTCTGAAGGTGGCACTGGGGCGGGTGGGGTTCTTCAATAATTAATAGAGGCTCAGGCAACCAGGGAGGTTTCCTCTTCTCGTTTTCAACCTGGAATCTGGGTTATAATGAAGATATAATGTTCCTGGGAGGGAACACTTTAGTAAGGAAATGGTCTCTGTCTAGACAATTTGAGGAAAAGAGATATTTCTGAAATACAAAAAAATTTTGGTGCTGGCCGTATGAAACTGAGCATTAAACTGGTAAGTGATATAGCGCTCCGCATTTGGTCTGATAATTTCTGATATGAACTAATTAGTAATTAAATTTGTCATTGCTGTCTTGCTGGAATTAGGGTGGCTAAAAAGAGCCATGTTTATGCTTTACTTCTCTCAGGTGGAGGATGGGTAAACAGGAAAAATGAAGTTTTTTTTCTGCAGTGTTTTATAATGGGATGTATTCTTATAACGTCAGGTTTCTAAGTGTTTGTAGCTGCTCTCTTTAATTTCTTACAGTGAATATAGGTCACACATCAGCAACCTGGTGATCGGAGAGGAATTAATAATCATAGAATCACAGGACAGATGAGGCTGGAAGGCTCCTCTGGAGTCCAACCCCCTGCTAAAGCAGGTCACCTAGAGCAGGTGGCTCAGCACTGTGTCCAGTTGGGTTCTGAGCATCTCCATGGATGGATAGTCCTTGACCTCTCTGAGCAACCTTTTCCAGTCTTTGATCACTCTCTTGGTTTAAAAAAAAAAAAAAAAAAAATTTCTTTTGCTTAAACAGAATTTCTTGTCCTTCAGTTTGTCCCTGTCGCCTCTTTCTTTATCACTGGATACTGCTGAGCAGATAATATCAATTTATGGTTGTTTCCTCTGAAGGCAGTGGGTGAAGCTCCCGTTCAGAGCAGACCAAGGCCAATGCTGTGCTTGTTTTCTTGTTATCATCACAGGCTGAAGCCGGCTCCCCTGTAGCCCGGATGGTATTGGCAGCATTCAGCACTAAGAGCAAAAAAAAAAAAAAAGAATCGTAATGAGCTGTGCCCTGCAGAGTGGTTATGTTGGATAATTGCACTAATAGACACTGTGGATTTTACAAAGGCTTTTGCGGATGAAAATATAGGGCACGTTAGTGAATAAATCAATGGCAATATATTAATAGACTGTGGCTCTGTTCTCCACTCACTCAGAGAATCTACTTGATAATGACATTTTGTTCAGTGTATCATTTCAAAACAATAGCACTTTCATCACAATTGTAATGACTTTGATAAAATGTTGCATAAAGGGAAGGTTTGAAGTTTGACTGTTGGTGGAATTTGGGGATTTTGGTATTTGTGGAGAAGACTCCATTAATACTGAATATCCCAACAGCAGCATAAAATTTGGATGTTTGCCACGTGAGATCTTCAACAGTGCAAAGTAGATGTTCCAAAGCCTTGGAAGCTGCAACAGTAATAATGTGAGGGTTTTAGTATCTTTCTTATGCTTATAATTTTGTGTATCTGCTGTGAAGTAATTTGAGTTCAATACCTGTCATTGTGTAAGTAAAACTGGGGTAGATCTGAAAGTTGAATCAATTAAAGTACTAATATTTTCTTTGAATTTAAATAGCACTTATCATCCAAAGATCCCAGAGCAATTTACTATTACTACTAATAAAGCCTGCTTCATATCTAATGCTTTTCATCAGTATTCCTCAAAAGTCTTTACCAAGGTGTGTGTCCTTAATTCCAATATCAAAATGAGGAAACTGAGGCATAGAAAGTTAAAAGTGATTAGCCTAAGATCACTTAGTTAGAATCAGGGGCAGAAACAAGGTTAGAAATCACATCTTGTAATTCCCAGTCCCATGCTCTTCTCACTTAACAAAATTGACTCCTATATACAACACAAGGATAATTATTTTAAAAAGAATTTTTAAGAGCTGTGTCAAACAATTTCTATTAAAATACCTCAGTGTCTGTCATCTTCAGGGGACAATGGTATAATAAAGTGAGGCAAAAACACTTAACCGATCAAAATTGATCCTCATTGGTCTATTGAAGGATGATTATCAGCAGTGATTGTGGCTTGATCTGGATAGTATACTTGAAGACCAGATGTACTGATCCTGGAAGATCAGTGAAATTTCCATGTATAATGTATTACCTTGAATTTTTTGTGTTCTCATCTTGAAAAACTGATATTTTGGAAGGAATGGTCCCTTTCTTCCCTGATCCAGGAGTCCCTGGCATATGACACAGTGCATTAGGCATTCTTGTAGAAATGGTTAATCAGAGGGTCAAATTCTTTAAAAATAAGTACATAAAGTGAAAAATGAGTGGTGGTCACAGATTTCATTGTAGACAAAATATTTTATTATGGACCTTCAAGTGAACTGTGAATACCGTATCCAGTGTGCTGTCCCCAAGAGCACTGATTAACTTACCTTGATGCTAGAGAGAGAGAGAGAGAGAAGACAAGACAGATCTTGCTTTATATTTCCCCTTACCAGAAAGCAACAGTGTACATACACATCTTAGTCCTTTAGTTTTCAAGCTGGGGACAGCTATTTTTGGTGACATAGAATCATACTCCTTCCATAATATTTTGCTGGTAATGAGAATGTGTAGTAGAATACCTGTATTTTTAGCAAGAATTTGAATCAGCTAATTTTTTGCAATATATTTTCCTCTTTTTTTTTTCTCTGTTGCTGGACTGCATTGACTGGTACCAACCAATTATGGGAGAAATAGATATTTCTAAGTTCATCACAGTGCTATTTACTTGCAAGAGGCAGCTAGCACACGATGAAGCTTTTTGGCAGAATCTAAACACTACATTGGAAATTACAGGGCAGGGAACATAAAACAGAAGAATAAAATGCTGGAAATTACCTAATGAGTAAAGAAAAGCATCAGTGACCAGAGTTTTTATGGGTGCAATTCCCATCATTGTTAATGGGAATAATTGATATAAAACCCATCTCTATCTTCCACTCTCCTGTTCTCCCTACATGCATCACTCTAAGTTGAAACTGCAAAATATGAATAAATTATTGGGGAAGAACAATTTCTATGTGCTATTGAAGTGTTTGCCTTTTGATTTGCAAGCAATTTTTAAATTGTTTTTAAGAAATTTTGAGAAGGTAATGATTACTATTGAAGCTCCAAATTATGCAGGTAAATAGCCCATTGTAATGTGTAATGATAATGAATTTACAATGTATTATATGATAGCACTTTTAATATTAAACCTTTTGGGCATGAAATCACTCTTTTTCTGTGTTGAGCCCAGCTGGTCTGATCTGACTGGAAGCTGAGATCGTCCTGTGAAGGTTTCGGCCAAGTCTCATATTCCAGCATACTTCCTCTTCTCCCCTGGTTCTTCTCCAGGATCCGCTGATCTGTGCAAAATGACAATCCTCTGCTGTAGCTGTTTGCTGGGGAAGGGGAAGGCCATGCTGCTTGCACCTCTCCTTGCTCCGGCGTGGGCACCAGTGGGGCCAAGCGGTCTGGTACAGCACGCGCCATGAGGGCTGCGGGTGCCTCGGTCGGGTCTCTTCCCCATCATTGTTGAGAATCTCTCATGTCGTGATGATAATTTTATGGTACTAATTATAATCAAACTTTATTTTGATAATAACTTTATTATTATCAAACTTTGAAGCCTCTCGTAAACATAATGGTGAGAAGAGTTACCTTAGATAGCGAGATGATACGCTAGATAAAAATGTGCAAATAGCTCCCTGTGGCGAGCGTGCCTTCAGAGATGCTGCTAGACGGGCTACACACAAGGCAAATATGAGAATGGAAAGAATAAAAGGTGAGAAAACATCATTGAAAACTAGGCTGAAAACTGCCTGAAGGGTTTGGTTGATGTAGAGGACAACAAGGAACTGATTCTTCTCTTTCTTGCACCAGTTTAACTTTATTTTCCTTGTTTGATTTACTTTCTCATTTGATGTTTTTGAACCAGCTGCTGTTTGAGGTCTGGCAGTTGCGAGGAGAGCTAACCTCTGAAGCTGAGTATTTCTCCTCTAGTACTGCGGGTGAGAATTGGCATCGGGATGGGATTCTGTTAGGTGATTGTGGATAAGTGTAGGTCACAGCTTCTTTTTTTTTTTTTTTTTTTTTTTGTCACAGCCATTCAGCAGATATGCTGAAGCATCCTGGACTACTTGAAATTTCTATGAAAATCCCACCCCATTCCTTGTGAAGCTAATTACATTGCACTAAATGTATACAAATGAAATAAAAGGTTAGAGAAAAGGGGTAGCTGGACGATTGCTTTTGTTTTCCTGCTTCTGATGTATTTTTATTCCACAAATACGCTTTAGAAACAAGACCCAGGGTCTCTATGCTAGCTATTTGTTTACCTAGAGTGAAGTCATCTTTGTTAGAAACTCTGACAACCACTGTTCCTTCCCAGGCGTTCCCCTGGCCCCTCGCCTGCCCGTTGCCGATGCAGAGAGTTCGCTCCTAATTGCCACGCTAACTTGTATCGCGGACAGATTTAATTTGGTAGGCTTTTGGTTAGCATTTTGAAACTAGGGCTCTTTTGAGTATATATTGCACTTCCCTCTGCGGAGCACAACAAATGCATGGCTATTAAGCCAGGGTGGTTTCTAAACAGAAAGATACAGTATGTGTGTTTGGGCACTGGGGAGAAACATAATGCTTGGGGATTCTCAAACCAGAGAAGCAGCAGAGGCTTGCAGGTCGCTGTGACAGCCTCTGCAGATGACAGGAACACCAGTTCCAGTGAAACCTTGCCACCATCATTTGTGGAAATCCTGATTACAAATTTCTACACGAAGCCCTGGCTGTGAACATTCATAGATTAAGCCAGACAGCTCCTTTTCGAGTTTTACTTCATCTTTGCTGTGTTTGCTCCTGGGGCCATCTACAGCACATTTTTTGAGATTTAGAGAAAGAGTGAAAAATTACAGTGCACGTAGTGCCATAGGAACATTCTTCAAGATACTGATTTTTATGAAAAAGGAGAAGATGGATTGAACACCAGTCTAGTTATAATTGTAACCACAATATTTTTCAAACTAAAGGCTATTGATTGTGTCCTTGAACTCGCAGTGATTGTTTTTATGAAGCTTTATGTTAACCATTAAAACTATTTTAATATTTCTTGGTCTAATTAGATTCTTCTGTAGATGGCAATTAAGCAAAAGGGTTGCAGTCAGTTATATTGATGTTAGATCAAAGACTTGCAGCAGTGCTAAAGTTAAATGCTGTCAGCAGTGCTAATCTAAAAAGTATGTGCATTATTTATTGTGTGGTGTGTATCACTTGTAATCCAGAATTGCCCTAATTAAACTATAAGATTATTTGTAGGGAGCATTTTACCTTCTGTTCTGTACAGTACAGGTACTTTTGTGATTATATTTTTAGTGATTTGTTTCATAACAAATTGCACAATAGTTTAAGGGGTGAAATGAAAAAGAATTCTGCATCTCACTGAACTTTGACGTAGGCCTTTAGCTAGTTGCATAATTTAATATTAATGCTGGAGCATTTCTGGTGGTAAATTAAAATGAAATTAAAATTATATCATGAGGTGCGATTTTCTATTCAGTCTGGGATTGTACTTCCTGGATCCCAAAATATCATCCAGGGCATGGCTTCAATACTCATTTTGAAAAAAACCTGAATCTCTTGGTTGTACCTGTGCTATAGTTCTGTTGGATTTTCCGCAGGTCAGTTAGGTGGACACTGGTAAGATTTATTATGCCTTTGCAATATAGTTTTAAAAGGTTTTATTTAAATCAAAAGTTTCTGAAAGATGTTCTTTTCTGCTATCAACCAAACCTTTTGAAATAACTTCACAATATTTTCAAGAGTTGAACTAGGCCTTCTTTC
Organism: Phaethon lepturus; assembly: GCF_000687285.1. NCBI lineage: Eukaryota > Metazoa > Chordata > Aves > Phaethontiformes > Phaethontidae > Phaethon > Phaethon lepturus. The sequence goes on along the minus strand of NW_010529466.1, from coordinate 17,209 downwards.
TTTTGTGACTGATACTATAAAGTAACGTATGTACCTGTTGTGGTTTAACCCAGCAGGCAGCGAAATCCCACACAGCCACTCGCTCCTGCCCGGTGGGAGAGAACTGGAAGAGGAGAAATGAGAAAACTCGTGGGTTGAAATAAAGACAGTTTAATGTGTAAAGCAAAAGCCGGGCACACAAGCAAAGCAAAATAAGGAATTCATTCACTGCTTCCCATGGGCAGGCAGGGGTTCAGCCATCTCCAGGAGAGCAGGGCTCCATCACGCATAATGGTTACTTGGGAAGGCAAACACCATCACTCCGAATGTCCCTTCCTTCCTCTTCCCCCAGCTTTATATGCCGAGCATGACGTCATACGGTACAGGATATCCCTTTGGTCGGGGGGTCGGCTGTCCCGGCTGTGCCCCCTCCCAGATGCTTGTGCCCCCCCAGCCTGTTTGCAGGTGGGGTGGGGTGAGGAGCAGAAAAGGCCTTGACCGTGTGTAAGCCCTGCTCAGCAGTAACGGAAACATCCCTGGGTTATAAGATTTGTGTTTCCAGCACAGACCCAGAACTTAGCCCCTTAGGAGCTACTATGAGGAAAATTAACTCCATCCCAGCCAAAACCAGCACGGTACCAAATGAGGGTGTGAACACAAAAACTCTAATTACTTTTTTGTTCGAGTCCAAATAAAGTAAGGTAATGTTTAGGATATTTGTAGAAGTGTTAATCTAGGAATGAGATGTTGGGCATTTATGATTGCTAGCCACACCTCCGAAGTTAACGGGTTGAAACAGTGATCTGAATGGGTCATGAGAGAGAGAAGTGGATTCTCTTTCCTCCTGGGTACATCAATTCAAAGTTGTGGCTTCAGCTTGGTACTGAGAATAGAAATGTGGAAGACACTTTCTTCTGAGCACCTCCAGGACAAAATCCCATATACATGTCAGTATACTGGCAACTCTCATAGCATCGGGTGACAGACACTGGGCCGTAACAACGGTGAGAGAAGCGTATTGTTTTGTACTTGAAAGAAAGGAAAAAAGTGGGGTTTAACTGCAAAAACTGCCTGCACAATCTGTATTTTAAATGATGAGAGCTAAATATTAAAGAGCCATTTTTGATCAAGGACAGGTTTTTCTATGTTGACAGTGACCTTTTTAAATTAACTTCCACCTGAGGAGTGTAGAGGCTTAAAAAAGCATTGCATGTTGTATTTTTACTCAAAACACATCTCTATTCAGTATAATTGGACTTTGGCTATCTCTCTGTGTATATTGGTCGATCGTATTGAGCTGTGCACCTTTTCATGCTTAATAATCAAAATGCTGATTCTTCTTATTCTGAGATGTAACTTTACTTTTTCTTATTCCCTCATATTTACTTGTTAACAACAGGTGGAAGTTAAGCCTGTTCTTTTAGCTATAGCTACCTCTCAGATGTACATCCAAAATTGTGTATTGTACCTACGCCAGCTGGGAGGTAAAATTTCTTTGAAAGCAAAGTAAGAGAGAAGACTGGTAAAAATGAGTATTTTGCCCAAGAACGTTGTTATTTTTTCCTAAAAGCAGCAGCGGAAGAACTGTTTCTTTTTGTGTTGTGGGAAATGCCACGCACACCATGTGCCTGCCTCTTTGGCACTGTGCTGTGTCAGCAGGTTTCTGTGGGGCGTGCAATACTTTGTGTCTGTGTTCAGCAAACAATGTGCAGAATTGCAGGATTGGTTTTACTTCCATTTTTAAACACGAAACAAAAATAGACTGTCATACTGTGCTGTTACTTCACTCCCCAACAATAGCGTTTCATAACCACCTCTTATAAAAAATGTTTTTCAAGCAGGGTTACAGACACCCGAATTGTTCCCTGCCTACAAAGGCGTTGTCTGTTTTCTGGTGAACTGCCTTTGTTAGTAATACATCTGCATGTTATGAAGCCAGTCAGCATCATTAAAATGCAAGGCTATAGAAATGAAAGCTTTTGATACCTTAATTTTTGTCGCAAAATTAATTTCTATGTTGTATAATGAAAGTACTCCAGTAAGTTTCTCTGTGCCACCCCAGTCGTGTTTCCCCTTCGATGCTTGCTTTGCTAGTTGTTTTTGCATCCATTTCAAAACTGAGGTCCTGTGTTTCAGCCCGTTCCAAGGATTTTCTTTCTGTACCTTTCTTCTCTAAAGTTTTTATACTCCTCTTTGTTTTCTCAATACTGAAACAATAAAGGAGAGTTTTGTAAACTTCCTGGTATTTTAAGTACACAGTTTATCCAAGATATTTAATTTTATTAGTTTTATGTAAAAGTTGATAGTACAGAGGGTCATTTTACCTGATTTTTTGCTTTTCACTATTGGTCCTTAACATCAGTTCAAATAACAAAAGGAGTGGTAACCTCTTGATGCTTTACTACATATCTTCCTTGAAATCTTGCCCAATCCTGCTTCCCTGACACCATCCTTGCTTGATTTCTTATCAATCTAATCACTCTTTCAGAGAACTCCCACCTTATCCGTATTTCAGCTTTCTTGGGTATCTTTTTTTGGCCTTCCTCTTAATCTCTTTGATATTTATCAACTATTTGACAACCACTTTTGAAAACTCAGGTTTATCTTGCCATAGCAGTTCTTACAGGTCTTGCCACACCTCTTCCTCTCATTCTTTTTCAATTCCCCAAAGAATGTAAACATGCTGCTTGTCCCAAAGGATATCATTGCTTAGAAATTACCCTGTCATCTTTCTAGATCCCTCATATTTATCTTGTATTTATTATTTACAAATTCCTCTTACTTCTAATAGTCCTGTGGGATTATACAGCCTTTCCAATAAATCTAAAACTCTTGTCAAAGCTCTTAATTACTCATATTTCAATTACTGCAATGACTTTTTTTTCTGTCTAAAGACTTCAGAAAGCTGCTCGTGCTTGTTGCTTTGACGTTTACACTTGTGTTTTGTGTCCCACAGTTTGTCTCCTCCTTCCCCCCTTCTGAGGTCGTTCATGACCTTTCCCATCCTGGAGGCAGCAAGGAGAGCTCAACTCCTGGCTCTGGTCAGCCATTTGCCAGCCCCTTACCTTCTTGTTCTCTTTTCTAAGAGTTCCACCTGTGCTGATTCCTATGCCTCTCCTGACTCAAGAAAAAAACCCTAATCCTGTGAATCTGCCTCATTAATATTACAAAATGCCTTCTGGAAGCATTTCTGTGCTGGGATGCCTACAAGAAGCTTTGAGCATGATCCAGCAATTTAATATGCTGTCAAAGAGAGTTAAATAATTTCCTTCTGCTTTCTTGTTTGGGTATATCATGTTTGGGAAGGGGACTTCTGTCTTATACTTGCACTGCAAGATCTTTGAGACAGCAACAGTCTGTTTCATTTTGTTTGATGACTCTGTGAAGTCCTGGTCCGTGTCCTTGACGAGACTCCATCCCCGTTTGAGCCTGTTCTGTGCTTTGAGCTCGAATTTCCATGATTTGGGGAGCACAACTGAGAAAATGTCTTGCCTAGATTAGGTTGCTTTCTCTCAAATCCATAAACAGTTTAATTGGTCGTTCTCTGCAAATACCACCCATACAATTTCCTTGTTATTTTAGGCTTGTGATTTACAGGAAGCTTCATTTATCTTTGCATTCTCACATTCCTAAATCCTTTCTTTTTCCTTTTAAATCTAGTGTGCAGGAAAGGCTAGGTGTGCTACTTAATGCTTCGAATTTTGCTCGTCTATGTATGCATCTCTTTCTTGGTATCTTGTAGCTTCTAGTGCAGACCTGATTTTTTTCAAAGATTTCTCACATTTATTTTCGAAAATATTTTCTGGTGTTTTATCTGATGGAACGTTATGTAAAAAAATATGACTTGAATAGATTGTATACAGAAGTAAAGAGAAAATATGAGGCTATGACAGACTGCAAACAGAACTTTGCCAATTTAACTGAATTTTTACAGTTCTATAACTCAAGAAATGCTTTGGATCTCAAAACTGAAAGGTTTTGAATAGCTCCATAACAGCATCTAATTGCTCTAGCTATTTATAAAAAAAGAGAAATTGTAAAACATAGGCGTTCAAAAGCTAGCTATTGCACATGCCCAACAATCTTTTTCAAGAATAATTTCATAATGATTTTTAGCTTGAGGACTTTGTGCTGTGCATTTGTAGCAGCCAAATTGACACGATGGAGTGTAATAGCTCCAAAGCAGCTATTACAGTCTGTTGGGTAATTAAAAGCTAAATGGAACGTTGAGAAATGATCGGTACAGTCGGATTGGCTAATTTCTTCTTTTGTAGATTTAAGTCACTCAAGATGATATCTTTTTTTTTTTTAAGTGGGTTTGTATTGTTTAAACCACCATGAAACCCAATTCAGCCTTGATATGATGTTAAGGAAGATGTCGGGCTTTCTTGGTTTTGTGAAGTCTATACGTATTATTTCCATCTCATGAAATACTTTCACATTTTTGTTGTCCACTGAGCTCATAACGGAGAGGATATTTAATCTGGAAATTCCTGAGAAATAGGACACAGCTTATTTGCCATTACTAGCACTACAGGGGCACAGCGACAACCACAGACTTTCCTTCGGTGTGATGCACCTGTGGACACAGCACAGGCATTCAGGAGCATTCCCCACGCTGTTCCAGAGCACACCCTGGGCTTGGACTGGGCTGAGAATTGGAGAGGTAGATGTGACACCCTCACTGCCGCTTGTTGCTGTTGTGCTCAGCTGTAGCGCTAGATGGTGAGGGTATTGTAGAGTTGTTTCCATAGATATTGAAGCATTTCTTCTGATGACAGACTTCTTAATCTGAAGCTATATGAAAGTAGGCAGTAATCTGATCTGACCTTCTGTATACAACAGGTCATTACATTTCACTGAGATATCCTATATTGAGCACTTCAGTCTTTGAGCGATTAATTGGGAATGTGTCTTAGGAACAGAACAAGAGACACCAGAGTACATTTGAGGACCCTCCAATGGCAGGAAAGTAGTTAGATTAAATTTGTGCTACAAATTCTATTCCTGCAGAGACTTTGCCTGATTTTAGCTTTTATTTAAGTAGATTTAGATATATGTTTCAACTTTATCAGTTCTCAACTAAGGTATTGAAACAGTGAGACTAAGTTTTCATTTACAAAAATCAATTTTAAAAGAAGATTGAAGTCTGTTAGAAGTTAACTCTCCAGCTGCTCTTTTTGACCAAGAAAGCACTAATGTACAATAATAGAACTTGTTTTGCAAACGCTTTCCTTTTAGAAGGGCTGTCTCGCGGGATGACTGAAAGGTAATCATGGCACCAGTAATGAAAATTGATCTTAATGCTGTCCCAGTTACAGTTACTGCCTTACGAATATTAAAGCTTGTTGTCAAATTAGTGAACATCTTCAAAAGAAAAGAAAGAGGGAGGGGGTTTGTGTGGTGCCGCTGGGCAATTTAAAATGCATTTCTGTAGTTGTTCAGCCAGCTGATATTTTTTTAGCCACAAAATTATGGCAGAATATGACCTCTGAAATGTAGTTTTATAAATGTATATGGAATTTATATATATAGTTAACATAATTGTAGCAGTGATTCTCAGACTTTTTTGGCCATAGGAGAAGAGATAACTGCTGTAGGCAGATCTAGACTGATCTCTCTTTAAACTCTATTTTGACTTCATTTTTATTTCTTTTAACCCATGAACCTTTAGTTGGAAGCTGGATTTATACCTTAAGATAGAATACCTGTGGTATCATGTCCTGGCTTTAAGGATTCTGTTGTCACATTCCAAAGGTGACCCTTTCTATGGCAGGTAGTCTTGTGGGTCTTTACCAGCTTTTCCCTTTGGGAACTTTTCTCAGGCAAAGCAGGCTCTTGTGACTTTTAGCCTGAAAACTCCAACCAAGCTTCCTCTCCAACCATGTTCTGAACAAATATCATTCCTGTCAGGCATTACTCATTCAGCAAACCATTTCTTCACTTCTGGACAACAGTGTTTCATTAAGAGATGGAATTATCATGACTGGATTTATATACAGATATAGATATGCACCAAATTGTAAGATAAAATAAATTACTTTGTCTCCTGAATTTAAATGGATCAGTACCAAAATACTCTGGCTTGAGGATCTGACCCATTGTGCCTACATTTAGTACTGCGGTTCTAAACCTGTATAGAGACAAAGAGCAAATCTTGGCTTTTGTACAAGGGTGTGTGTCTGCACAGGAGAATGAATATAATTTTGTGAGTGCAGGTTTGAAAATCTGTCTTTTACTTGGGAATTGGAAATGCAGTTCCAAGATTTCCGTTCCTATCCTAGACACTAAAATAATGACTACTTTAAACATTTTGTTAGTGCATGGGTGACCAGATGCGGTAGGCAAGTTGATGGTCAGATCTGCCTTGGTTATCTTTGGACGTTTACAATCCCAGATATTCAAAGAAGTGTCCCAAGGAGATGGGTTTCCCTGAGATGAGCATGGATTGGTTTTGAGGCTTAGAAGTCCAGTGAATCTGCAACATGTGAATGCCTTTTCACTGTAACTTATTTTCCAAAGGAAGCACCCCAAAGTACTAGCAAGTACTCTACACGTAATAAATTGTGAAATCTTCATTGTATTCCAACCTAAATCTTAACTTCTTTAGAAATAAAGTTATTTTTATTGAGATCGATCTTAGGGTTCCTTTCTTTTAATCATTTTTTGAAAAAACATTAGGTTATATGCTTAACTTAAATCTCCTTCCAATGAGTAATTGCTCCTATAGCTTTACTTCTCCTAACTAAGCAATTCTTGCTGGCTATTGTCAGTTCATTTTGTGGACCTGTCTGTCTTAACTCTACCTGGTGGAGGGCCATGTCATTTCTCTTTTATTGATTCTGGGGTCCCCTGAGACATGCTCACCTTTGTAATTCAGCAGCAAGTGTTCTGCAGCTCCATCAGAGTTTCCACAGAACAAGCTGTTTCTGTTTTATTAGTGTTTATTAAGCTATGTATTTTTGCTGATCCATAGGTTGGACACTTCAAACAGGCTTCATGGTGATGCTGCTGGAACTGTACTTGACAGGTATTTCTCAACCTGTCTAGACTTAGCTCGGTTTTAGTATTGTTTCAGACAGCTATTGTAGCAAAAATTATGCCGCAACACAGGCTACTGCTTAGACAATCCATATTTCAGGATGTAACAATGTTAGGTGTGCATTCAAACTTGTTGAACTCTTTGACTGTAACTACATTTAAAAATGGTTTCAGCCACAGTTACAAGCCCCAGAGGGAACAGGGCTTTGTGCCGTCTCTCTCCTCCAGGACGGCACACACTACCTGCTTCCCGGGTTCTTGCTAGCCTACAGAATAAATGGTGAATTAATCTTCTGTGACTGAGAGAAACTTATGGTACATGAAATTTAGAATGCTGTCCAGACCCTTTCAAAGAGGTTTCCATCTCTTTCAGACCTCAGGCTCTAGAAAATTGAACCAAAAGAATATATGTTGTACCTCTGACAGAACACCTGTTCTTAACTATTTCTCATCCTTTAATTTCTCTGAGTCAATAACCTGGTGCTGATGCAGTCCAGTATTTTGTTCAGGAACCTGCTCTGAGGAATGCTGTGCCTGAGCTGCCGAGACAGTCACCTTCATCAGCCTGGCTGTGACCTTGCATGCTCATTTGTCTGAAACTTCTGTTTCAGCAAGGGCTAAATCCCTCCATCTGCATTATTTCCCCTTCCCTAAGTGGAATCCTTCACAAGGCTTTTCCTTTAGACAGGGAGGGACAGTCTCGCCAATAAGTAACCTGCTTGTCTAATTCTTCAGTCTTACTAATTGCTATAGTTGTAATTTTAAATCTGACTGGTAGTATCAGAAGGCCAACTACAAAGGTGTTAGGTGGGTCAGGACCTGCAAATTCCAGCATCTTAATTTGACCTTTGGCAATTGATTCTGTGCAGTTTTATTCACCATCTTTTCTCCTTTAATTGCAGTTGCAACTGTGTGTCTAGCTGCTATCACAAGAACGGAATTAGAAAAATGGAAGAAGTTACTCCATGGTGCTTTGGTTCTAGAAGTAGCTATTTAACCCTCTGATTTTGTTAGAGCCATGCATGAAATCTATGCCTCTGATGTCTCTTCTATCATATGTACTTATAATGCCAAGAAAGAACACTCTCAAAATGATGATAAAGGGAAAGCTTCAGAATTGTGATAATTTTGACACATCATTACTATGATTGACATGATAAATAAGTCAGGTCATAAGGAATAATGCAGTTCTAAATCCCCAACCACATAAGCTTGCTGAAAGGGAAAAAAGGGTCTATTAAATTTTCTGTATAGAGATTGCAGTCAGTGGTGCATAAACAATACATTCTATAGCAACCTGTTCATTGCTCAAGTTGTTATTGGCAGGCACTGTGGCATTTCTACAGCCATTAAAAGAAGCTATCACTATTAATCTCCAGTCTCAAGGCAGACAGGTTTAACCTGAAGCTGATCATCAAATAAAGGTAACATATATTTGTGCTTTCTTGAACGTGCCCTTTCATCTTTTCTGTAATGTTACGAGAAGGTTGAGGATTCTAGCCTTCACTATAAAAGTTTGTAAGTTGTTAGCGTGGCTTTTTAAAAAGACTTTTTCCCCCCAAACCAGGAGTGTTCATCAAGGGGAGGAGTTTTTACGAAATTTGGCAGCTCATTCTATGCGTCCCCAACATTCTATTGCTTATTCTCTGGTTTTCTTAGTCCTTGGTTTAATAAAAAAAACCCACCCTAAAGCTGTCCACGTGTATACAGCTGTATTCAGTGAGACAGCTCAGTGTGAACTCCGTCAGTGAGCAGAGGAATAACTCAGTGGCCAGAAGAACATCCAGAGAGGGCTGGAGAGCATCCAGATCAAATTCATGTTAATATTCCTCCATGAGAAGGAATAGTTTCTTGATGGATTGCTGAGTCAAGTCGTCAAAGTTATGTCAGAGTGATGTGCTAACTAGTAATGTATTTCATGTGTCCCTTTTCTTTCTGATGTCCTAGGGAACTTAATCCCATCCTGCAGATACATCTGTAGGTACGAGACCCCTGGGAAAGGGCAGCTGTATGGATGAATTCATCAAATTGATTCCTTAGAAAGTGGTCCTTGAAAGAACTGAAAGAATCAAAACATTTTGATTCACCATCTCTTTTGCTTCCCCTTCCTCAAGGAAAATTGTATTTTCTTCTGGGAAATACAGGAATCTGTGACCACAGAAAAATGGGAGATTGTGATTCATAAAGGTTACAAAGAGAAAATGCATTTATTTTTCATTTTTTCTAAAGAGAAAGTCATATCCTTTCTCAAATATGCCTTAACATCCTCTCAGAAATGGGATGACATCTGTCGTTTAAGCTCTAAGTACTCTTGTCCCACTTTCCACTTTTGGTTGTCGTAATCAAGCGATTAGGGAGAAACAACCTCATCCTAAGTTCTTCAGAAAACATTTTCATGTGCAAATAAAAAAAATTGAATTCCTATCCAGGAGACTTCCCTAATATAAATTATCTTCAAAGTATCTAGTGTCACTACTACCTGTAGTTCACCAGAGATATGCCGGTAGCCCTGTCCACCTAGCCAGTGTGCTCATCCAGCTGTTGGCAGCGACACACTCAAAAGATAAGTAAAGCAACAGCAGTTTACCTCACATCTCATTTAACTCTTTTGGTTTGTGGTCTGTCGTTGATCGCAATGATGGGTGTAGACTGGAAAATAATTTTAAATTAATTATTTTAAGTCAGATTGATTTCTTTTTTCTTTTCAGAAAAATGCTCTTTGAGGCAAGAGATATCGCTTGCTATTGGCTATCAAGGGTCAGGCTTAGGCTTTTTCAGGGGTGAGGTGGCTGGTCCTTATCTTTATGTGTTTATTTTGATGCTGCTGTATTTCCTTTCATCATCTGTACTTAATTTTTATGAGCTTCCTTTCTAAGTGGTTACAGGTAAGGCTACATCTGAGCAATAAGTTAATGAGGTCTCAGATTTTAAGAAACACATTAACCTGTCTTGCTACCACATGAAAGTCTCAAATCCTGGGCCTGCTGTTTGAGTGCTGGCTGTCAGGGAGCAGCCAGGATGAGCCTGTCCCCAAGAGGAGAGTTGGGAGCTGAGGTTGACGGCGGCAGCAGGGTCCTCCCTGACAAGGGACACAGTCCTACACTGTCTGAAGAAAGGGGTATGCCCAATAGTCCAGTCATCATCAGACAAATCCATAGTGACAGGGCAGGTCAAACCTAGAAGAGGTCAAGTCAGCAAGGTGCAAGGCTGGGTGCAAGCATACCTACGACATAGCTCAGGCAACAGGTCCCGAGTTTAAACTCGACTCCTCTGTCAGTGGGTGGAGGACCTGGATGAGATTTCTTGCAGCTCTTTCTTGCACAGCTTTCACAAGTTAGTTGTTTTCCCAGCAGCCTGATGCAAGGTTATACAGCTGCACCATATCAGAGCTGACCTTGACCATGGGCAGTGGCACCTAGGAGGGAGGAAGAGGCTGCAGAGCCTGCCGGTGTGCTCCAGGCCCCAGCGCTGGCCTGTCGGCAGCACTGGCCCACATCCCAGCCGGGGATGAAACTCCTCCACCTGCCCTGTGGAAGTAAATAGCAACCAGGAGCTGATTTTGAGTGTATGACACTGACCATGTCTTTGTTCATAGGAAAATTGGGAAGGCAAAGAGATGCTGCTAGTTTGCATTTTGGAAGGACTCTGTGGAGAGCAGCAGCCCCTCCTGCCTCGGGCTCCTTTGCTGGCTCGGTCGCAGGGCAGGACGGGCAGCGAGTCCAGGCGCTCGCTAACAGCAGGGATACACACCGGCTGAATCCATGTTCTGCAGTGTTTCAGACTGTGTTTCATTTTGGCTTTTTTGTTTTTCAGTATGTTTAATACATATATTTGATCTCTTTGAAAAAGTAGGGAAGAAAGATATGGAAGAAAATTACTGTAGAGATTGAGGAGCGGGTGTTGTGGTTTAACCCCAGTCGGCAACGCAGTCCCACGCAGCCGCTCGCTCACTCTGCCCCGGTGGGATGGGGAGGAGAATCAGAAGAGGAAAAGTGAGAAAACTCGTGGGTTGAAATAAAGACAGTTTAATGTGTAAAGCAAAAGCCGGGCACACAAGCAAAGCAAAATAAGGAATTCATTCACTGCTTCCCATGGGCAGGCAGGGGTTCAGCCATCTCCAGGAGAGCAGGGCTCCATCACGCGTTAACGGTGACTGGGGAAGGCAAACACCATCACGCCGTCCCTTCCTTCCTCTTCCCCCAGCTTTATATGCCAAGCATGACGTCATATGGTACGGGATATCCCTTTGGTCGGGGGGTCGGCTGTCCCGGCTGTGCCCCCTCCCAGATGCTTGTGCCCCCCCAGCCTGTTTGCAGGTGGGGTGGGGTGAGGAGCAGAAAAGGCCTTGACCGTGTGTAAGCCCTGCTCAGCAGTAACGGAAACATCCCTGGGTTATAACACCGTTTCCAGTACAAATCCAAAACATAGCCCCATAGAAGCTACTATGAGGAAAATTAACTCCATCCCAGCCAAGAGCAGCACAGCGGGAAAGCGGTTTTTTAACACTAGACAGTAACTTGCTGTTTGAATGGCCTTAACACACGTTGCGATCTAGGGTTTAGACATTCATTTGTAATGCTTGTAATAGCTAAAGCTCAGTTAAATTGCTCTGATGATATGTGCCAGAGTCTGCAGGCAGCTTGAAACAATAACTGAGAAATGCAAATGGCCAGTGTGAGAATAAAACGGGCATTGCTTCTGATAAAGCCTGGGAGAATACACAGTCTTTCTTCCCCTGTCCTGTCTGCTGTTGACCAGAGATGCTATGAACAACTGTCCAGCGTTGTCTGCAAATTTGCAGTAGAATTTAATTTAGATTGCCATGTCACATTAACAAATCTTTCAACTGTGAACTGAGCTGCAAAGGGAGCGTGAGAAGGGGAGACAGCATCCGAGCGTGCAAGATGCCCATGGGTGTTGCATGGCATCTTCTTCTTCCAGTTGGAGAAATTGAAAGAAAAAAAGTTTTCTGTCCTATATTTGAGTATAGCCTAAAATGTTAAAAGGTCATAATGAACAGGTCAGACTTGTACCTGCTGTAGCCTTATTTCAGTAATGTTTGTCCTTGCCTCATTTTCACCACACGTAAAATGGAGATAATGGTGCCTACATCTTCTGTAGAGGTCTCTGGTGTGTTGGTAGAAGCAGTTATTATTTTTCAAGAGCACTTTCTACTTCTTATGTTTTCCAGTAGTAATAAATTGTTACTTTTTAATGGTAGGAGTAAGGTTTTTGTGCAGAATTAAATCAGCTTTTTTATGTTCCACTCTCCCTCTTTGCGGGGTTTTACATTTTGTGCATTTGTATGCATAGAGAGGAATCAAAAACAAAAGAAAAATTGTTGGCATTTAAAAACATTTGTTTTAAAGCATTTTGGGTGACTCTAGTTCTCCTATATGAGTTAAGAAACAGATTTGTTACCAAGATGCTATTTTTTGTGTTGTCTTTTACATTGGCTATTGCTATTAATTATTATGAGTGATAAATGTGAGTCACGATAAAATATACAATTTTATGTCCACCTTGCCTGTATTAAGGGAAGGTTCAACCATTTACCACTTTCAAAGACGGCTTTGAGTAGTTTTAAGTGATTTACAGAAGATTCTTATCAGAAATCTGGTCATTTTTATCCTGGCCATGATTACAAACCTAAAATTTGTGACCAGAAAAAAAATTGCAAATGCAGAGAAACACTAAAAAGCTCACATTTCCAGACCTTTTGGTACACATTGAAGTGGAAACTTATAAATTTTTTCATTTATATTATTTTAAAAAATAAAAAACACACACAAAAATACAACCCCCCCAAAAAAAACCGAAGTCCCACCCTTAATTTGTGCATCATTGCTTGCTGGATTGAGGTGTCAAGCAATGAAAGCATAAACCCAAGGCAATTTCCATGTTTTGTGAAATATATTGCTTTATTAAACATATAAAATCCTCCATAGATACATCTAAAGTCCCTGCCTTAGTGCCCATACCGCATGAGAGCATAAGGCAGCTGTTCACAGAGCCCCAGAACAACTGCAGGTTATGTAGCCTGGACATGATACTGGTACCAGTAACTGCTCTGCCCACTTTATACTGGGAAGCGCGGTCTTGCCTGTATTCTCCTCCAAGTATTGAGTTCTGGGGTGCAGTAATGCTTGAGTATGAAGAGCTTTATTTGTAAGTTGTGGTGGACTCTGTTACAAGGCTGCATTAAAGCGTTTTGCTGAAAAACCAAGTAATCCTTTTCTTTTTCAAAAGCGTTAAGTGAAAACACATTGATTTTTATTTTCTTTCAGAAACTTCAATAGTTCAAAATTATTACTATTTTTAAGAGTGATAGAGAAATGTCAAAAATGCTTCGGTTGTACTTTTATTTTTATATATCACCAGGCTTTGTTTTTTTCAGGATTTTTTTGGGGGGGGAAGGCAGTAGGAGGGAAAGATTATGGTTTATTTCCAAAAGCTCCTTGTATTGCTGAGTTTTCTCAGAGTTTTTGTAGCTCGGTAGGTAATACATTTTATTGTCTTAAATTTGCTGTATGCTGTAAAATTCTTTGACTCCTGAATAGCCAAATGGTCTCGCACACTTTAATCTCTTCTTTAGAATTACTCTTGGAAGAAAGGAGGAGAGAGGCGGTAGATCAATTACGTCATGTGCCGTGGGGCGTTTTCAGTAGCCTGTAGTGAGGCCAGGACTAGCTTTTGATATTATGCGTGATTTATTCATTCAGTATTTTCTTTCACCAAAGATAGGTATGGATGTGCTGAGTTGCAGAACTAATATGATAATCAAAAAGCTGGGCAGTGTCACAAAGCAGGAGAAGGCAAGACTAGATCAGTGTTGGAGGCTAGTGGGCATCCCCTACAGAATTCGGGTTCCAGGTGCCAGCTACAGCCAGCCCTTCCCATCCCGGCTTCCCGTTTTGATTTACCTACTTAGTACAATTTTAGTCTGTATCTAAATGCATTTGTTGTGTGTGTCTAAGTGAAGTGATTCATCCTTCTTCATTCTGTGTAAGTGGTTTTAGGAGATTGTATGCGTATGAGAGAAAGCAAGCGGGAGTGTTTTGTTCTCAGGTGGAGCCTGCAACGTGTTCTTACTGGTTTAGTTGCTCTGACGTTTGATAGTTCTGCGCTACACAGCCCATTACCATCCAGATAGCGGAACCATGTTGTTGAGTGTTATTTTCGGGGCAGATCTAAATAAAATGGGTTGATTAAACCTAAACAACATCGCTGTGTTCTGCCTAATTGCACATTGCCAATTAATTTCAAACTGATAACCCAAGGACATTTTGGAAAGTGACAGCATATTTCTAAACCTAGGGGTGAATTTATTTCTTTTTAAAACAAAATTACATAGATGTCACTTGTATCTCAAAAATGTGTAAGTTCATGTCTTAGACAATGGTACATTTCCTAATGTACCATTTTCTCATTTTATCTTTCATTTATTCCCCCTCATTTTCCTTATTAACTGTAATTCTGTTGTGACATCCTAGTGTCATATTATGAGGATAGCAATTTCAAATAAGAAGCAGCACAAAATACAAAGTTTTGGATGAGCTGGGAGACAAGAGCACTCTGTGGAAATAAGCTTCTGTTTTTCGCTCTCAAAGCAACGAGTCCTTGTCATATGCAGGAGAGGCTGTTTACCATCCATACAGGAGAAAGCAGCGACCCAGCCCTTTTCTGAGAGGGGAAGAAGTCAGTGCAAGATCGAGAAGACATCATACTCTTAAACTCCTCTCTTATCTGGTTGCAGCAGATCGGAAATCATAAGTACATTAATGCAAACAGCATTTGTACCGGCCAAGTAAGGTACAACTAACAATTTATTTTTAACAATGCTGACACTACCCATACTGCAGAAATACTAACAAAGAGCCTTGAGTAATAACTTCCCCTTAGATTTCTTCTTACAGTACTTGCAGCACTCTCAGAGCATGCATTTATGTGTTGGGTATAAATAGGCAGATACAAAAACCTATTCCATCTTCCAGAGAAGAGAGACGCTGGTTTATTCTCACTTCAGAAAATTAAATGCTTATCCATCTGTGGAATTATTTTTGAATGAATAAGTTTGTAGACTTTCTTTAGCTGGGTTATTGTTTGCTCTTTTGGAGCATTCTTTGCTTTCACACTTGTTTTGTTCTTGCTACAGAGGAAATAGAGCAATGTGTATTTTTCTCCCTGCTGAGGTCTGAGACAACCTTATATTATAAAATAACCAAAGATTGATAATCACAAAGGCTGCAAAGGGAAAGCCTCACTTTATTTAGAAGAACATCTGTGCTATAAAGAGGAAGAAGAATTCTTTCTTTTGATAGAAGAATATTTCTTTGGGTTCTGAGCTCTACTGTTGCATGATTTTTGCCCTGCTTTTTTATTTTACAGTACTCTAAATTAATAAATGAAATTCCATTTTCCTCTGAATCTCTGTGACCTGAACAACTCTACTTTTATTAAGCATTGTATCCTTTTAGAGAAGAAAGGGGGAAAAGTAGCATGATATGGTCAGGGGGGTGGAGAACTTTAGACCATATGGAATGGACCTGAGGCCCCTGATAACCTATTTCTCAAAATATTATTTTGACAAGTCATTCCATATGTTTGGTTGAGTTAGCTGTTGGAAGAAGGCTGTGGGGTATCTTCTTGTTTTTCAGATCTGCTCTCTTTATGTAAAGACTTGGAAATAGCAGACCTTTGGGAGCAAGGTAGCAATCTGGATCCCAAAACATGTTTCTCATTATAAATATAAATAGAATGCAGCAAGAGTTGACCTTGAGCTTAAAATGCTGCTCAGCGAGTGCAACTTGGTTTGAATAGTAGTTCAACAACAAAGAACAAAACTGCTTATTTAGTTCAATGTTATAAATATCTGTAGAAGCGCTCTCCTTTGAGCCTTCCTAAGTTGTTTCATGCCTGTAGCATGTAGGATCTGAGGACAGGTTTTTAAATTTGGTTGGTTTTTGAGTTTGGGGTTTTTTCTTTTAGAGTTTTCAATCCCTGTCCTTAGAGTGGATTTTCTAGAGAAAGCTTTGATCAACACCTTGCTTATCCAGTAACTGCAAAAATGTACTTGTGTGGCTTGAACTGAGTGTCTCTTGTGTACACTTTGTAGACAACGATGGCCAATTCGGTGGCCTCTTCACACTTATTGGCACCAAATGTCTGTGACACAGAAGCCCTTCCTTTCATTATGAAGGACAAGTCAACTGTGGAACACTTTCAAATTTGTCTTTTGCTTATTCCCAGTGGGAACAGGTTTAAGTTCTCTTAGCTAATCTTTTGGGAAGATCAAAGATGTTTAAACAAGCAGCCAGGTAGATATCCAGGCATAAGGA
Organism: Phaethon lepturus; assembly: GCF_000687285.1. Classification (NCBI taxonomy): domain Eukaryota; kingdom Metazoa; phylum Chordata; class Aves; order Phaethontiformes; family Phaethontidae; genus Phaethon; species Phaethon lepturus. Next base: position 851 of record NW_010529466.1, on the reverse strand, counting down.
AGCCTTTATTATTTCCATGTATTTGCCAGCTATCTAATAGCATTCTCTGGAATCTAAGTTGATGCTAGAAGACTGCAACTTTTTAAAATTTGGAGCCTAAGTGAAATTTAATATTAATTTTAGCTTTATCAGGAGTATTTGTCAGATGATCAGTATATATGTGCAAGTGTCTGCTTCCAATGTACCGCACCACAACATCAGGTTCATTTATAAAGATGGTGCAAAAAAATAGATCTTAAAGTCACATGTGATCAATTGTACGTATTTGTTTTATGCTCTACAGAGCATATTTAATCTCAAATCTTCCCTGTGAAAATAGCACTTCAAGTATTGTTGTCATAAAATAAATTATAATTTCCCCCAAAGTCACTGGAGATGCTTTTCTTTATTTAAGTCTGGTGAAGAATAGATGAGAATGTCTTCCTTTTTTTTTTTGCTACCACCCTTTCATTTCTAAGTAGAATAGTGTTAAACTTGTTACGAGTAGGAGAAGCAGCAACTAGATTGTCAATTGTGTCATTTTATTTGTGCCAAAGTAAGGAGTTAAGAAATGGATTTATAAAAAAAATAAATTAAGCCACATATGAAGATACATTTGAAAATAGAGAGGGTAGCATTTTCTTGTCTCCCATTTCTCTTTCTTTCCTGCTGCTTGACAGTAAACAGAATCTGCTGGTGAGAATTGCAGCATCTGAAATAGCAGTGCTCCTCTGATTCCTGTAACACAGCTGTGTCCCCAGCTCAGCTTTCTTTCTCCATTTCTTCTCTCAGCTCTTGTCTTAACACTGAATTTTGCATTCCTGGACATTATCACAGAATTACTAAGGCTGGAAAGGACCTTCAAGATCATC
>NW_010529465.1:21765-47567 GCF_000687285.1 Phaethon lepturus | reverse complement strand
GTGACACCCCCCAGCAGGCCAGGGCACCCTGCTCCTTCCTGGGGTCTCATCTGCACCTTCCCCGGGAAGATTTCCAGGCCACCTTTCCCGCAGACTGGTTTTCAGCAAAGCATTTAATAATTTGCCTTGCTTTGCTGTAGTTAATAACACCCCCTCCAGCCTCCCGTGTACCGAGGAGAACTCGGTTGCTAATGGGAAAACGTGCATTTAATTACTTTTAGCTTTTTTTTTCAAAGTGGGTTGTTTGTTGGGTTTTTTTTTTCCCTCCTCCCCCTCGCTTGTCAAATCACACATTCAACTTCAGAAGTTCCTTCACCAAGCGGGAGGTGACACCGAAAGCGGTGTGTGTCGTGCCTCCTTACGAGGCCTCTGAGGGGGTGCGCATATAGATAAGCCAATTTATGTTTACACCCTGAAAGATCTGGATTAAGTCTTCTGGAAGCTGCTCCGGTTGATGCTGAGACTACTTCTTTAATGGGAAGAGCCACAGTTCCTGCTTCTTGAGACTGCTGTGTGAATTATTAATAAATAAGGCCCAGTCTGGTCTTTAAAAGGCAACAGGTGGATGCTTGGAGATCTCTTGGGCTGAGGGAGCCACGGTGCTACTCCGAGTCACTGGCGTTGATCTGTATAGAGGTGTTTCTGTGGGTGCATAAAATATTGTCAAATAATGAGAAAACGGCGCTGGTTAAACTTCAGTTACAGGTTAACTTGCTTCTGGCACATAAAGCAATCGATCAGAAGCAGCTCTTAAAAAGAAACAACAAACTGGTTTTCTTTTAATCCTTTTATTTTTTGATTCTGCACTGCTTGTGCTTTAGAAGACCAATGTTTTTGAGGCTAATATAAATCTGAAAATCCTTTCCTTGGACATGAGAAAGCTGAAAATATTTTTAGGGTGTATGGATGATGTTTGATCTGAAGTTAGTTTTGTGGTGATGTATACTAAATGTCAAGTCAGTTATTAATGTGGCTTGTTTTTATGCAAGTCAGTCAATAAAAATGTGAGTTAAGTAACTTATGCCATGGTCATAGCCCTTCTTCTGAGCTGAAGGGTATCATTTGAATAACAGACAGAAGCTACTGGTTTTAATTTTAAAGAATGAATACTGCGTCAAAATGCCCTTTACTTTTAGCATGTGCTAGTCTTCTCTCCTAGCTGAGAACATTTTCTGGAAAGAGACTGAAGTTTCAGTTTATTGAGCAACTTAGTGGATTTTTTTTCCCTCCTCTCACCTATATTGAAGAAATCTGCTTGCTCAAACACATCTTCTGTTTTTACAAGCAGGAAACCTGGGTGTTGTGACAAAAATCGGTGTGTTTAACAAACAAATAAATTGCTTTGGGAGGGGTTTAGCTTTAGAATCATTAGGCAATGCTGTATTCTTGGCTTCGCCAGAGACTGGTGTGCTGACTTACCTGTTCCAAATAGCTTTAGCTAGCATGGCTTTTGTTTTCTCATTTGTTTTGCTATTGGGAGATTTGAGCAGATTTAAATCAAGATAGAAGACCTCTTCTGTTTTATGATTTACTACCTGCATTGTGTTTCCTGTGATTAGAAGCCATTTATGTTTTGCACTACTGAAAATAGCTGTGTAAATACCACTTAGTCTGAAGGTGCCTGTAAGTGTTACTTTGGGAAGTGAACAATGGTAGAATCTTTCATGCTGAAAGACATAATTCTTTTCTTGTGTATTGGAAAGGTATTTGTATTAGTAGTGTGTTGGGATTATTTTACTTCTGTGAATATATCTAAAAGTTCTGGATCCTCTGATGATTATCAGAAATTATCTTCCAGTTTATACTGAATGGTGTCAGTCTTGTCCTGATACAAATCATAATGAAATAAAATGGCAAATAATGCATCCTGTTTAGAAATATTTTTAAAAAATAACAAAAAACAACATCAGCAAGTAAGCTGGATGGCAGGTTAAAATGACTTTGTGTCCTATGGTTCTCAAACATGCTAATCTCTCATCGTATCTCAGTTTCTCCAAAAGCCTATGCAAAGTTCCTCATATTTCCATTGGAGCTTTCACCACTGCTGGTGATGTAGGAGCCAGAGATATTCATGGCCTTGCCTCTTGCTGCGTGGAGCAGTTCTAGGCAAAGTAAGGTAAAATTGACTGTTAAGTCCGTGGTCTCTTTGTATGCGTACTTGTCGTCAGGATAGCGCAACAGCGGTGGAATTACCGAAACAGGGATGGAAATAATAAAGTGAGTGCATGTGCTCGAAAAGTCCCCTTGGGATCTTCTGGGCCAGGGAGGAACATGACCCATGGGCCAGGGGACCTTCCCGGAGCACATGTCCCTTTTTTACTGATGCGCTTCCCCGAAACCTTTGTTTGTTGCTGCAGTCGCTGCTCCCTGGGGAAGTTCCAAAGGGTTCATCATCTCCAAGGCTTAACACGCATCTTGCTCATAGTGTTATATCACCCAGAAGCGCTCATGAAAACTGCAGTCTCATTGTGCTGGGTATCGGAGATGTTCCTATGCCAGGTAGCTTGCAGGCAAAAGGTTGCAAATGGAATTTGAAAGACTGTGAAGAAGTGGACTAAACATGTAACTTTTCTACCAAAAAAAGCTGCAAGTTGTGTTCTGGCTTCATCAGTACTGGCTTTTTCATCAGTGTCTCAGCTGAGGTGTTAAAAGCTGGCTGGCTTCTGGTGCCGTTCTAGATCTGAGGAAAGACTGGGAAGGAAAAGGCATTAGTTGAAACTTTAGGGATCGCTTCATAGATGGAGCAGGAAGGAGGGAGGAGCTCATGTGTAAGGTCGGATGGCTGTATTGAGGGCTGGTGGCAAAACCAGTTTCTTTAACAGAAAAGCAGAGGTTGTTATAACAGGAGAATACAAATAATTGTCTCCAGGCATCTCACTCGGTGAGGTCCAGTGTACTCAAGAGTGTAAAAATGTGTTCTTCCTTGGCAGACCTGGCCTGGGAAGGTGCTGGGCTGCTGGTTGTTGTTGCAGTTTTGGAGGGAGGGTATAGGTGAGAGCCCTCCCAGTTATGAGGGGGAGGGCAATGCAGTGTTGGAGGCATCGGGGAGGAGTGAGGAAGATGATGAGGAAAGAGGTGATGCAGATGAGTATCCTGAATGCCATGTTCAGTTCACTGTAGTCAGCACAGTTTAGGGAAGTCCCATCTGCAAAACCTGGACAGTTAGTAGCTGGTAAATGGGAGACTTCAGATCTTTTTGCAGATATGCAGTTTTCACTTAAGGAATACATAGAAGAATACAGTGATTTCAAGTAGAAAATAAAATGCTGCATTACCTTAAGAGCGGTGTTCGCATAGGATTGTTATCAAGGCACAGGTTAAAACGTGTCACATACGTCAGTATGTTTTGCTTCCCTTTCATGACTAATGTCGTATTGATCAATGCAGCAAAGTTAACTGACCGATCAATAGCAACACTAATATTGGTGACCTGGACAGTTTTATGTCCCGTGTTTAAAAACAATGAATATCTGTGTAGGGATCTCTACATCAGATGTTGTAAATACTTCATAGGCTGTCTGTAGTTTTATGTTCGTGCATTAGAAAGACTATGGGTTGCAGGCTAAGAGCAGTGGTGTGAGAAGGCAGAAACGGCTGGCTGCTCAGCCCAGCCTGCCTTGGCACTTGGAATTTAATACTGAGCCGGTTTCGTGCCATGGGGAACACGGTGGGAAGCGGCAGTTTAGAAGCCCCAAATTTATTTTGCATGGTAATCTGGGAGTATGTCGAAATCTATGTCTCGTTATTTTCTTCTCGTAAGGATTTTCTCCGCTCCACGTCTTGTGGGAGCGGGTTGCCTGGTTGTGGTTGGAGCGTTGGGCTGGAACTCGACGCTGAGCTTCGCCACAGGTTTCCTGTGCGATGCTGAGCAAGGCACTTAATCTCTCTGCCTCTCTTCCCCATTTGTGTTATGAAGTAGTAGCATTTTTGTGAAGGTAAATTCACGGCTGTTCAGAAGCCCTTGGAGATGGGGATGGCAAAGAGGCTTGGGACATATAACTAGGGGACTTCAAGGAAAAAAATAAAATAGTCTTGCTTTCATGGGGGGAAGTGGAGAGAGCAGCCTTTGCAGCTGGCCAGCTGGCATCTTTGGGCTGCCAGAGTGGGAATCCAAAGAGCAGCCTTTTCCTCTGGGCAGGCTATGGGTAGTGAGTCTCCTTTTTTGTTTCTCCCAGTAAGTCAAAGCTGTGCCAGCACCATTGTCCTGGTGGAAGTAAATTAAATCTCCAAAAGAAGTTTGTTTGAAAATCCCCCTCAGGCAGGGAAAGTAGAAACAATAACTACTTTATTCCTAACTTGAAACTTTCTTTTCTCAAACTGAATGTCTTCATATAAAGAAACGCAATCTGGGATGTGGTTGTGCAGTTACTTAATGATTTCTTCTTTATTCCATACTACCCACCAGTCTAAGAACAGGGAAACATCCGTTTCCTTAAACGGCTTTTTCATATTTCTAAAATTTTGTAGCATCATACTTTCTCTTTGTGTTGCAAAATTAAGCTCAATTTTGGGGTAATAGAAGCAGTGTTTCCAATTTCTCGGCGAGGAAGTTGATGGTGCGCCACGATGTTATGTCTGCCGGCTAGCTGACCTCTTACTGACAGCAACTCAGAAACTGCTAAAACTGCCACTGTAAATAAAGGTAAACGAGACCCCTCAGTTGTTTCTGTAGCTGGCTGGAGGTGTGCTCGGTGGGTCACAGAATGAAGAAGTACTGTATGGAAATACCGTCCGTGTGCGTGTGTTTTGGAGGTTTACGTGGATCGCTGTCCAACTTGAAGCAAGTCCAGTTGACGTGCTTAACGTTGGATTAATCTGGTTAGGTTACTTGCTGCTATTTATGGTTCTAGAATTAAATACTCACTCAGCTGCCTTGTTGGTTTGGGCCATGTTGGTTAAGGTAGCGTGATAGGGCAGAGTGGTTTGGAAAAGATGTGGTTAAATCAGTTGGTGTAGTATACTTGTGAAGTTTAGGTATGTACACAGCAGAGCAACTCATTTAAGGCTTGAGTGAAGAGAGTATGGGGGGGAAAAAAAAAAGGCTAGAAGAGACAGTTCCATCTGCCATCTTTTTCCCTAAATTAGGAATTGACTCTTTTTTGTGATGTTTTTCCGTTATGGTTCCTCTGGAAATAGTAAAATATTACTGTGAAAGGGACCAAATTCTGGAATATCATTGAACGCTTTTACCTGTATTAGTGCTTTGATATTTTACATGAAAACTGATGCTGATTTATTCTCCCAGAGTGAAACAAGCTTGTCCTACCTTGTTACTGAAAATGGTTTGTTCTTTCCTACACCAGCAGTTGGTGGGGGGAAAGGAGTTGGTGAGCTCTTGAATTTCAAGATACTTGTTGACAACCACCATATCACTTCTCCTGTTGCGGATCTGTTTAGGTTTTAGAGTGAGTATGTGTCGAGGTCTCATGTATAGTCCTCGATGCTCTTGCCAACACCTCTGTTGATGGTGAGGACAACTACAGTTGATCGACTTCCAGCGTTTTTAGCTTGATATCATCTCGCCTTCTTTACTGTGTATATTGGAAAGCCAGAAGTTAAGCATGCAGGTAGTCGACAACGAGCACTTGTGTAATGGCTGGTAGTGAGGAAGCCACGCTGCTCGCAGATTGTGATGTTTCAGCTGCTTACAAATGAGTTCCTGCAGATATTGCTGCGGTAACTCAAGATGTTATCGCCTTGCTAGTCTGTTGACCCCCATTGCCAAAAATTTGTCACCCACCGCAAGAAAACTGGCAGAAGAAAACCTGTGTCCATACTTGAGCTGCTTCAGTGCAAATTCAGCTTCTCCATATAAGTCTAGCTCAAGAATTTAAACTAAGGTGCTGGACTTTGAAAAGCTGAGGTATGTGCATGTGTTGCCTTCTGCTAGGAGGAGTTGCCTTTGAGGGGAAAAAAAAAAAAAAAAAAAAAACCAGAAAAGAGAGAGTAGTGATTCCTTAAACCACATGGCAAGCTTTGCTAGATCTTGTTTATTAGTATATATTGGTTCACAAAAGATGTATTTAAGTATTAATGTAATATAAGAAGAAACCTGCACGTGTGTTTGCTAAAGAGGAGTCAGTAGGTCCGTAACAGGTTACGGTGATACACGTTTATAAAATCTGTTTCACGTCTCTTTGAAGGGAAATTCAGTAATTTGTGAGAGAGGCTTCCTGGGGTTATTTTTCTCTGTTTTCCATCTCTCTTTGTGAAAGTAGTAAAATGCAATGGGAGGACAGAGCAAAAATGTTCAAAGTTTTTCTTTCAAATATTCTTTTATGAACTGGCAACTACACTGGGAACATTTTGGGGGTGTAGGAGCTGGTTGATAAACTTGACGATACTCTACTTGAATTGGCAGAATAAGCATGCATGCTGTTTTAGAAAGAATCTCTCCACAGGGCTGTAATAGCTTGATGCCTTCCTCTTCAGTAAGTCATTTTTGTCAAGTTAAAGGCCAAAATTCAAACTGGCTTGTTGTCAAGGACACTAAGCACAGCAGGCAAAAATCCCCAAGGCTACCCAATTCACAGCATAGATAGATAAAGCTGGCAGAGCATGGTTTACTCTTCCTCCCCTCCCCCTGAAAAATCCTCTTGCCTGGGTTGTTGGGGGGTTTTTTGAGGATATGGACACTATTATGCATACTAATACAATTTAACAGAAAGTATTTAAATGGAAGGTTTGTTCGTCTGTTTGTGGGTAAAACAATCCATTATTGTTTGGGAGTAATGCTAAAATAATGCACAATCCCCCCAGTGACTGCATGGTGCTGCAGGCTGCTCGGCGTTCCAGCTGTGCTCACCTCCGCCACAGCTGGAGGGAACTGTCACTGGCAGAGGACCGGCTCCAGCATCGCGTCCCAGTCAGCACCAGCCCTTTATGTTGGCTGTTGTGTGGTGAAGCACTTCAAATGGGTTATGCTCATAATCCTAAATCGTGCTGTTATGACCGTAAGAAATGATGGAAAATCCTGTGGAATTAGGTGTTTGTAATAGCTTTCTATTTTACACTTTGGTTCCTGACTCTCACGTAAGAATATACAGCAGCCCATTTAAGAATAAAGGGCAATGTTAAACCACACTATTAACTTCAAGTATTATTGACCACTAGAATACTCCAGGAATATTATGTGTCCCTTAATGTGCAGTTTTAGCCATGGTTGGTGTTTTTTGAATGGTGGATGTTTCTCTCCCACTTGATTATGAAGAAGCCCTGCTGAAGAAAATAGAATTCGATTCTCTTTCTTTCATAGATAACATGGTATTATCTTTCTCTTGCAGTAGTTTTTGCTTTTACTGGTAACCCGTAGTAGGTAAAGAAATATTTTTCGATAGGATGCCGTCTTTTTCTTTTTTTCCTCAAGTCGATGAGGTCTTCCTCGATACATTTTATTATTTGGAGTAAAATGGCTTTTTTTTTTTTTTTTAATGAGTGAGTTAGGAGGGATAGCATTTTCTTTGACCTTTTCATATGTTTGCACTTTTGTCTTCCATTAAAATCTGCCTATTTCCTCTAATGGTTAGACTAAAATAAAATGCATATGTTCGTATCAATTTAAGTTTTCCATCTCTTGTTTACTTCACAAAATGGCAAATTAAGTTTGCATGTGTTAAAATTAATCTCTCTAGTTTCCCAGGCACTATATTAAAGGCTCTCCTTTGTATTTTTCTCCTTAAAATGTTAAAAACCCATTGAAGATAGTTGCCTTTTTATTTATTTTGAATTCAAGGCCATTGCTAACATCAGTCAGAACTCTCTTTATTTCATGGTCTTGACTTTTTCTTACACCCCAAATGTGGTCAGTATTGCATCCCCAAAGTAAACCGGACGCTACAGCAGAAAATTCAGTCCCTGTGGTCAGTGTGTTTACATCTTCTTGTACAAAGGGTGTATGACCTGAGAAGTTTCTTCCATTTCAAAAGATGTTTCCTTTTCATGTACTCCATTTTACTGAAGAGCAAAAGCAAAAAAAACCAAAACATCCAGACTGCATATGAAAATTAACTGAGTGTATGGATTGTGCTGTTGCTTTAAGATTTTTTTTTTTTTTACTACAGAAGTGCAGAATTTAGAAAAGTGAGGAATTTCAGTTTGATTCAGACTTGCAGTGATTGATATACTTCCAGGGGAAGCCTTGTTCTTTATCCTTGCAGCTGGTGTGTTTTGGTTTTTTTACCTGTGCAGACACTTTTATAAGCACGTAGGAACTTCAGTTTGAACTCAGAATTAAAATGCAGAGGTGTCATATTCTACAAGTGTAAGTCTAACTAGTGGATATCTTTAGTGTTAATGGGGAGAGAACCCATTAGATTTGGTAAAGTTTGGGTTCAGAATTGAGTAGGTGAATGGAAGCTAAAGGTCTGATGCCTGCCTTTGAAAGAAAAATTGGCTGAATTTTCTGGGCTCTTGAACTGATTGTTAATTCAGCATTACATAGTAGTAGAAATTCTAAGCAGTATCTCTTGTACCTCTTTCTTAAAAACGTCTGCAGACAGGTAAGTATTGAGCTAAGTACTACAATGGGCATGTTCATACTTCATGTGTCTGTAAATACCCTATTAAACAGCTCAGAGAGAACAGAAATGGCTTGGTGCAAAAAAAAAAAAGTGCCTGAAGTGTTGGGGCTTTTGAAATGTGCAGAGAGCTTCTGCGTATCTAATTTTTCATCTCCCAGCTATGTCTTACGTGAAGTGTTTTTATGCTGTGATCTGCTGATGCATTTAACCCACTCCTGAAATTGTTTTTAACCAGTGAAAACACTTCTGTTGGGGTTCCCCTTTCACAAATGAGTGCTGCAACGCAGGTGGGAGAAGGTTAAGAGGCATAAGTGAAGTTAGGGAGCTAGTAGGTGCCAACTGTTTGAAACACGCTGTGGCCCATCAGCCTGTGAATGTTCTGGAGTCGGAGAAGGGGTGAACCTACTCTTTAATGACTTCGTGCAACTTGGTAGTTGTGTGATGTAACCAAGTTAAACTTGGGTTTAAATCTCTGCCCCTGCACCTTTTCCCAGAGATCACATAATTCGTTAAACAATCTAACATTAAATCTGCTACTGCAAAAGCACAGGCTGGAGGAATGTCTGGCTCTTTGTAAGACTGACTGCTGCGTATGGTGCAATAGTTACCTAAAATCTAGTATGTTATATGTACACCTAGGTAATCTACCATAATAGGAACACGTACATCTTTATTCCTTCTATCCAAGATTTTTAGGGAATTGAATGTTAATAGACTTTTTTTCAACACGTGTTCATTAGATGTGTCTGTTACAGCACGATAAACCGGCACAGGTATGAGAGTCGGTCGGCCAGACTGCCACCAGCATGCAACCTCTAGATCTGCTTAGGGTAATGTAATCACTTCCAATAATTGCGCTGTCGCCAGCTCTTATTAGTAGTGCTTTTACCTGGTCTGGAAGGAGACTTAGGCAAACAAAAGAAACATGTAAATGGGTGCTTTTCTGTGTTGTGTTCTGTAGTTTAAAATAAAAACCTTCTCAGAGTAAGAAAGGTCTGTCTGGTAACAGGATAAATAATACTTCAGTATAATCCAACAGTTTGGCTTGGACTTGCAGTCACAAGTGATTTCTTTTTTTTTTTTTTTTTTCAATCACAGAAGTCATTTGATTTGTCTACAAATAATGTTTTGATAAACTTCAATAGAAATTAGCAAACCAGTCATCAAATGGGATTTATAAAAAGTCGCTTGGGAAAATGTGTTGTAAGTAGTCTGCAATTTAAGGCATTTCCTTTGCAGGATGCTTATCAAGCCTGCATGTGCTACTTCCAAATTGAACTAGAGCATAGATGAGGACCACTTTTGATAGAAGCGGAGGGGGGGGAATAAAATAAAATAAAGCCCAGTCAGAAAGTAGTACCAGTTTTGGTTGAGGGGTTTTTTTTTTAATCATTGCTTTAGGATTTAAAGCCTACAAGTGTGCAGAGAGAAAACAGACTTTGAAACTCCAGAAGGAATCAGATCAATCAATCTGTGAGGTTTGAGATGATGCTGGTAGTGTAAACGTGATTGAAATAGTCATTGTAGCAGTGGTGAGTAAATACACTAGAAGGCTTTGGATAAACTGACTTCTCTTTGATAGTCTGTATACCAAGTAAAGACAAAATGTCCTGCTTGTTTCTGTGATGTTTTTTCACCAGGTGGAGCAGCTGCCGGTTTTAAGGATGGTCATGCTTCCAGATGCCGATATAGAGCTCTTTTTTTATGATAGCAGCAACCAAAGACCCATGCAGGAGGTCCCGGTCATGGCTGCCAGCCTCTTCTGGGGTGGTGGAATTAAGATGTTGAAAGACCAAGGGGAAAAGGATCCAGCAAATATTTTTACAGGGATTTCTTCTAGATTGGAAAGCTGATACTAATGAGTTTTCTTAGGCTTTTGTTGGTTTCACAAATCAGCAGTGAAACCTGGCACACGGAAGCAGTCTGCAGATTTTAGGAGACAGTGCTGCCTTAGTTTGCCATCAGGCTGATGGATAAACTTCTGGGATAAGCTTAATCTTCGTTCCAGACTAAAAAAACTACCAGGCTGAAAATGGGATCACGCCTGTCATTCTCCTCTAAATAATTCTTGTCTCTTCATCTGATTTCAGTCAAATTTGGTAAGGGCAGAGATGTTACGCATACTGGGTCTCCAAGACTCGTGGAGATGAGTAGCTTGGTAGAACGAATCCCCACTCCCTCAGCCTGCCAGTGCCGCTGGAGGGGGAGAGGAGAGGTGCCCGGTCCCAGTCCCAGCTGTGCAGACAGGAGGTGTTGAAGGAGCGACCTGGGAGAGTGGGAGAGGAGCTCCGAGGTAGGAAGAGGAGAAAAATAGGTGTATCGACTCCACCACACACCTGCAGGCAAATCAGGCTTCATGAATTAAACTCCTAATTGCACAACTGGACTGGGAGCAGCTTGGGGTTTGGTGGTGGTGGTGGGTTTTTTCCCCCAGACTTTAACAACATTCTGCAAGGGAAGCATCCAGATGACTTTATCAAGCACCTGGAATAACACTCCCTATACGTTTGTTTTGACTTAGGGGTTTTGTTTTGCTTTTTAACCCAGATGAAATTGTGTGTTAATTCTCTAGACGAAGATTCATCTGCGTTCTGTGAGCATGTCGCTCACAGCATCAACCTCCTACTGGCATTTTTTAATTAAAAGAACAGCACTATCACTTCGAATTAGTGCCACATAGCTTATTTTAGTAAGGAATGAAATGGTGTTTAAAGGTTTTTCTCTTACCAAAATTGTTTATTAATTTTTTTCTCTTCTGATTCTATCTAGTAGTTTGTCAGTCAATTCTTGGACAATATCATGTTCCTAGGTGTACAAGTCCTGTTAGTATTATGAATGCAAATAAAAGGCTTGGTTTTAATATCTCAACTATTTGGTAAATAGGAATCACCTTCCTAAAAACAAACATACTTATTATTTTACTGTTCCCACAGACCACGCTTTAGCCTGTTTTCAAGTGCATTCCCTGACAAGGTGGTGAAGAAATATTTATTTCTGGGACCTTCTGTGTCATGAACTGTGAAGAGATGTTTTTTGTAATCCTGTTCAGTGAAATTGTTAGGCCTCCATTATACTAAATTACTGTGAGAGCAAGTAATATATCCAGTGAGAGCTAGCCCTAGTGAGAGTTTTCCTCATACAGCATTTCATTTTATCTGGAATATTAGTACTGTTAACCATCCGTGCGAAATGTAATGTATTGAATCTATTTAATCAATTTAAAATGGAAAGCAAATGTCTTGGGCTTTGACTGAACCAGCTGTCCTCACGTATTGGTTTTTTTAGATATTAAATTTGGATTTTGGATGTGTTAATATAGTAGTTTGATGAAGAACCTTTTGTTTAGGAGAACTTTCTTCATACTTTTTGTTGCAGGATCCTGCAGCCAAGTGGTGTCACATAAAATCCTATGGCTGAATACGAAACACATACGTTAAGGCCGTATAGGAAGAGGCATGGTACCTTTTCATTCAAGCTCAAGTTTATTTATATAATACTTTTGATCGAGGTATCTCGAAGCAGTAGTGGCATTATAATTTATTGATGTAATGGACACTGACATTTTGTACAAGGAGTAGTTTGATGAAGAACCTTTTGTTTAGGAGAACTTTCTTCATACTTTTTGTTGCAGGATCCTGCAGCCAAGTGGTGTCACATAAAATCCTATGGCTGAATACGAAACACATACGTTAAGGCCGTATAGGAAGAGGCATGGTACCTTTTCATTCAAGCTCAAGTTTATTTATATAATACTTTTGATCGAGGTATCTCGAGGCATTATAATTTATTGATGTAGTGGACACTGACATTCTGTACAAGGTAAATAGCAAATAGTTGCTGTTGCAGGTGAAGTGATGAATGTATAATGTTGAGAAAATTGTAACCAAACATCCTGGTCAGAATAATGCACTAGAACATTTTCATCAAGATCCCAGCCTTTGTGACTGCGGATTCACTTGGGATTAGAAAGGGGGTTTCCTTTATTGAGTATCATGCAAATTGTTCGTAAAAAAATTGCCTGGAGGGAGGTCCACATATGTTGCTGTTAAACCACTGTTGAGAAACTGACTTCAGAATTAAAGCATTTATTTTTTTAATTTAAAAATCTTCATTAGAATGCTGTACATGCACGCTGTACGTTATCCATTTTTGTTCTAAACTCTATTTTTATTTTGCTCTCTGAAGCTAGCCTGTAACTAAAACATTCCTAGCATCTTTTGGCTGGAGATTTAGCCAAGGATGTTTTTCATCCCGTTTTCAAGAAGATGGTTCCAGCCTTTCTTGAAGCTACTCTGAGGGAAATTTCCTTCCGTAGCGGGTACAGTGACAGTGGGGGGAGTCAGTGCTTATGGTCCAAAGGCTTAGTGACGTCCTCCTTGCTGTCGTCATGTCCTACTGTGCTTAATCTGGAAACAAATGAAAATCTTTAACATAGCTAGATGGTACAAGGTAAGGGTTGGACTCACTCTGTATCCGTGATGTTGGTTCTGCTTGAGCTCACCCAACTCATGAGTTGGTTGTTAGCAGAATAATATGGATAAATGTTTTATGGGCACAAAGGAAAGGGACTGTGTCAATGTCCATAGGTGACAGACCTCCCTCCCCACCTCCCCACTAAATCGAAGGGTATTTGCCATCGCGGATTGGTTTTTCGTACTCAACCGTAGATTGGCTCTAACCAGTCTGTTTGTTTTGTTGTTCATCCCTGGTGACTGTCAGTAGCGCTGGGCTGAATAAACAGAGACTATTGATCAAATTTGAAGTCATTAACTTGGCAGTTTAAATAGATGCTGTCCTATATAATTAGAACAAGGGAGTAACACATAGGCTGATACGGCTTTATGCTAACAAAAGCCTTCTTTTTATGACATCTTCTTTGGTGCTACTCAGCTCTCAGCTTTTTGCCTCCCATAGGTCACACAAGAATTAGACATTTTGTTTAAAACACCTAAAGTGAAGAGGGTGGCTTTGCTTGTGTAAGAGAGCGGTGACACTGATATAACATGGATCCACTGAACTTTGATACTAATTGGAAATCATGTTTGGAAGAAGGGGGTGCTAACATGAGGTTATTGGTTAACCATGTCCAGCTAGAGCATGTCTAGGGGAGGAATGCTGCTCACTATTACCTTCTGTCTCCAAGCATGCAGCACTGCTTCCAGCCCTTGAAGCAGCAGCGGTTTTTGATTGTCCATCTCGCTGCTATTCAGCTGAGAGAAACACACGCCTGTTAGATCTGGATGTTTATACTCAAAACACAACGGGTGATTAATTATTTCTGAAGGAAGACGTTTCCTTTTAACGGCTACTGTCGCGCAATGTGCCTGTCAGCCTTCTAAAAATCATTTTAACGTTTTAGATGGAGCATGGCCGTAAGACACGTGGAGTACTTTGCTGTATGCATTCTGGACTCCTTGAAGATTCGTTACAGACGACTGGCGGCGTAGTGTGAACGCACCGGCAAGGAGCAGCGATAATCTCATTAATATATGTGCAGCGTGCGCCTGCAGACAGCCCGGTGCTCCTGAGTCACACTGCTGCGAGTCCCTAGAGAGCGTGCAAATTCAGCAGTAGGATGCACGCGTATTGACCCACATTTCCTCGGGCAGAGCAGCAGTCACGTGCATCTCATTGCTTGGAAATCAGATGAGAACTGATGTAACTTGGTTCATCCAGCATTTGCATGACCCGAGCCAAAGTGCTTTTAGGGATTTACCACTTGTGTGACTAATACGTGATTAGGTGGATTGTAGAGAGTGTGTCTATGTGCTTCTTGTAGACAAGACTTAACTGTATAACAATGGCAGCAGTAAAACATTCTTTTATGCATCATTCTCTTATTGTAGCATTTAAATAGGACTGGTTATTAAATCAGGGGTTTTTTTCTCTACATAAAAGCTTTCATACTAATTCTTAGTTTGTTACATAGGGGTGTCAGCACACCTCTGTTAAAATAGGAGCATGGAAAACAAGTAGATGTACTAGAAATTAGGGAAAGTTTCTAAGTCGTTAGTTAATCTGAGGTATGTGGTTTTGAAGCAATGGACAGATGGACAAATGACCTATAGAAAACAACAGTGATTCTGTACTGGGGTTAATAGAAAGAGCAAAAGTAGGTGAATGAATGATAAAAATTTGGCTTCCAAAAGCTATTAATAGCTCTGTAATTGCAGTCTTTTTTTGGAACAAGCCTCGTTTCTGTCCTGTTCTCCTTTCCTCTCTCCCACAGCTTTCTTATTCCTACACACATAACACGCACCCCATCCCTTCCCGTTAACGGGTGCCACTGCTGTCACCTCCAGCTCCCCACGCACCCCTGCCAGTTCAGCAGTGCTGGCGCAGGGCCCGGGCTAATAAGCTGAGACGAGCTTATTGACTGGCAGGTATCCAGCATGGCTGCTCACCTTTTAGTGCGGGTGCCCTTCACAAATACAGTCGTGTTTTGGTGCTTCCTGTGTTTTTTTCATTTGTAAACAAGGAGGGTTTAAGCTGAGCTCTCTGAACAAATGAAAAAAAAAAAAACTGCTTAAAGGAAGTGGAGAGCTGTTTGTAACATCTTGGGCAGATGTTGAAAGGGATTATAACAGCCTGAATAATTAGGAAACAAACTACTGAGGATTTTAGGGTTGAAAATTTCCAGGAATTAAAAACAGTATTTTAAAACGGCTGATGTACTTTATTCTAAATCAGAAGTGATGCCAAGAATTTACTTTGGTCAAACACAATTTTTCTTTCCTCTTCCTGAATTTAAGGTTTGCACCTTTATCTTAGCTTTTGTATTGGAAATTACTCAAGTAATTTTTCCCTTTTGTAGCTAAGCACTTAATCAGTCTGAACTATTTTTTAAAATTTTACCTGGACGGTCAAGGCGTCACTTTTTCAGTTTTTTCCACTGCCTCTTGAATCGTCTGGAGCCTGATGGACATAATTTGCATATGAAATGGTAATTAAGACAAAAATAGATGTGTGTCTGTGTTTTGCCCAATGTCAGTACGTGGGATTGCTGTAACAGGCTAGTGGTGCGTGTTCCTGCAGAACACCGGTCTGATGGTGGCTGCTGCAAGGGGCACCCTCCTCCGTGCCCATCATGGGGCACCCTCCTCCGTGCCCATCATGGGGCATCCGTGCCCGTACCAGCGACCAAGCCCTGCTCAGCCCAGCTGAATGGACTTCGAAACAATGCTGGGTTGTGCTGTACGTGAAACCCTGCTCCTTTCTTGATGTACGGTGTCAGTTGTGTGTGACGAATAAAACCGCTCACCTCCTTTTTAGTACAGATTTGCTACAGCAAGGTATCCAGGTGGTATTTTGAACAACTCTGGCTTTTTTTTTTTTTTTTTTTTTTTTTTGTGCTAATAGCTTTACTTGACTGAGTATTTTTAAAACAAATTCAGTCTTCCCATTTCGGTAATCAATACTGTCTGTTCTGTATTGACAGTAGCTGAAACCTGGCAAAAGACTGGAGGTTAAAACTGTTCACTAAACATTACATGTACAGGAGCTGGTAACGAGGTAATCATCCAGAAGAGAAGTCAGTAGAATGTTTTAATTCCATCTAGCGTGGGCAAATCCCACGGTTTTCCCCACAAGACACTAAAAGCATTTCTACCTCAGTGCTAAGATCCAAGTTAGGATCAAAACTTCATTTATTATGGGCTATTAGGCTATGCCACTTCTTTCCAGCACCAGCTTGATCTTGATGATCCCTATGCTTGTTATCCTCAGGTTGATAACGACAGCCTAGGGAGCTACAGGGAAGAACGAAGTACTTCTGAATGAATTCCAGCTGGTTCAATTTTTGGCTGTCCGTTCGCTTAAGTAGCCCAGAACAAAATGAACTCATTACTCTAGGCTTTTGTACGCTGTTAACTCTCCACTGAATGTTGACTTTCACCACTCCATTTTTAAATCTGACCTCGCTCTCAGTCTCTTCAGAAAGTGCTACTCCATCTCATCTGTTTGTTATCATGCTTACTGCAAGACGAACAACAGATTTGCGAATAAGGCAGGCAAAAGCTGTAAGAGCATGAAAAAGTTTCTTTGGCAGTGAGGCTCATGACTTTGAAAAGCTTTATATGACAAGACTTGAGGCTTTTTATGTTTCTATCCAAACATGCCAAAAAGCACTCGGCACACCTCCGTTAAAATAGGAGCATGGAAAACAAGTAGAAGTGCTAGAAATTAGGGAAAGTTTCTAAGTCGTTAGTTAATCTGAGGTATGTGGTTTTGAAGCAATGATATAGTACTGATGCCTTGCTTGAAAGCAAGAATGCTTTTCATTTACTTGCAAAAAAATTTAGGGTGTTGACTGTGCCTCTTAAAGTCATCCAGTACCTGTTGGAATTTGGTCTGGTAGCAGTTACTGAAGTTGTTAGTAGTGCTAGAAGAGGTGCTTGGTAAGTGTTATTCTTTGCAGTAGATTTCTAGAAACTGCTTGTTATTAAATTGTCCAGTTATTAAAGAAATTGAAAATGTGTTTGAGTTTTACTAAAACAGCTTAAGCTCAGTGCACTGTTTTTCCTGAGGTTTGTTCTTTTTAAATACCTGATATTCTATAGGCTAAATTTCTTTTTCTGCAGAATTTCTGTATTGGAGATTCTTCACTCGAATATTTTGGAACGAACAAAGAAGTGTGGATTCTTGAATATTGTGACCATGGTGGTCATCAGTGTTTTATACTTACAACTTCTAAAAATTGCTCTGGCAAAACATGGTGTTTCTTATTTTCAGTGTTTTTGAGGATTCTTTTTTTTTTTTTTTTTTCTGGCAGCTAACTCAACATCAGCAGTGTCCTAGGTCACCTAAGCAATTCTCTTGCCAGCTTCCTGTTCTTGGTTCACAGCGCAGTTTTAGTTTAACACTGAGTTGAGCCGTCCTACTTCGACCAGAGCCAAACCTGTATATTTAGTTTTAAGGCAGTGTTCCATGTGAATTGTTTAACTAAAACTCTTCTGCTGATACATTTAAGCCCTTACGGGATGAACTAATAGTTTACATAGTTTACAACTTAGACATAACGCCATTCGTTTTTTAAATAACAGCGTTCTTGCTTTTAAGCAATCTGCTTAGCACTTGATGAAAACCAGACATTAATTTTGTGCTGTTTATTAAAATACCCCCACTGGAAAATTTTTGTTCCTGTAAAGTTGCTTTTGTACCTTATTTAATTGCAGTAAGATATCAAAGAAGCCAAGTACTGGTTCTGTCTAGAAAAACAAATCTCAGTTCTTGAACTGAGATTGAAAATGTGTTAAAATGCTTTTTTTTTTCCCTCTTTCTGAATGGTCTTTAACATTCAAATTGTTTTGTTTAAATATTGACACTACCTGTATGTGAAGAGCTGTAAATACCAGCCAACCTTTGGAGATACAAAACATATGTTTTAGGTTTTAAACTGAAAAATATGCTGAACTTTACCTTGGAAGTTTTAGACCTCTTACTGCTTGACAGAAATTCAGTGTTTCCGCTGAAATGTTGCTTGGCTGTCAAACTTTGCCAAGATTTTCAATACCGAGGTTTCTGCTTTCACAGGTTTTATGTGTTTTGCAGGGGAAGGTCAGACCTTTTTTCTGCTTTCTGCAAAACCGGCGGATATTTTGAGGCAAGACAATATGTATATGAAGAGAGTTGGGGATAATATTGGGTTAGAAGGTAGCAAAATTGTGTCTTCTGTTCCTATCATGTCAAAAATGTTTTGCTCCATGGGCAGGACCCCAAGGCTGGATCTGTTTTAATCGGTCTGATCGCTTGGTGTTTCTGCTAGTTCTAGGTGTATGGTAAGTATCTGCAAACGTGTTGCTTCTGGTTTTGGTCTCCTGTTCCGTATTTTTTTCTCCTTTATAAAGCAGCAGAGAGCAGTTGTGCAACTTTTCCTCCCAGACTTAGGAAATGAATGTCTTGTAAAGCCTCTAAGTCCATTAACTGGATGGTGTTTGGGGGGGGGAAGCTGCTGGAAATACAGAAATGTACCTGTAACTTGAGTCTCTCAAACTGGTTATAAAATATATAGTTGCAGTAGTGGTATGGGTAGCCCCATGGAGAATATCTGGGAAGAAGGGGAATCTAAATTTCTGTGTTTTATAGTGAACATAATATTTATTGGAAAAGCCTTTTATGTGCTGAAATAGTAAGCAAATGATCAGCTGCACGAGAGAGTCCTTATAAGCTTCTTTTTGGTAATGAAAATAAGGCGTTTAACGCTTTGTACGTTTAACTTATGAAAGTGAAGATCAGAGGCATGTTAAATTAAACACACCTAAATTAAATGCCAACTGAGCAGTACACTGTGCTGCACTGGGGCTCTCATTCTCCGTTACAGGAGTGTCAACTATTTAATATGTAATTTCTGCCTAAGCAATATCTAGGGCATTCAGGGTTTTTTTTTTTATTTGATTAGTAATTCACTATTGTTCATCTGGCATTTTGCAGAGAAACAAATCTATACGTCTGAGGGCTTGGACAGTATTTCTAGAAAGGACCTTTTGTTTACTGGGAGTGTGGGAGTAGGGCTCGATTTGAGCTTGATCCCCAGCTCTACCTGGGACCTGTTGTGAGCCATGTTAGGTTGAGTATATGGTCCTGTTAGGTGCTGACATTCGTAGAGATTTGAAAAAGGTGCTTTGAAAACTCCAAGTGTTAAAAGTGCAAAATATTTTTGGCAATCTTGGTAAAATTCAGTTTGGAATCTGAGTTATGAGTGCATGTGGGTGGAGGAACGTGTTTTTCATGCTTTAGGAATTTTTTTCCAGATGCTTTCTCAGTGCTTGGGTAACTAGAAAAGCTAAGTATTAGGACTTCAACATGGATTTATTCTTTAGTTTTAATGTAATTTAAGAAAATCGAGCCCCATAGTTTCGTGGCATGTTTTTAACTTTATTACGGTGATGATGTCGCACAGCGCACGTTGGTGTCTGTTTCAAAATGTGAGCACGGGTATGTGCAAGCTGTGCAGATAAGCCTATCTTGATAGACACTACTTGCTTGAAAATATGAATTATTCAATGCAAGCGTGTGTGGTTGGAGATACAAGAGATGTAAGGGAAGAAATCCAGAACTGTGTTGATCCCAGTAAACACAACTTGCACAATGAAGTGTGGAGTAAATGTAAAATGCCATTTTGTACTTCCAGGAGGAATTTTGTCACTGAAACTGTTTTGTTTAGCTGTCAGCTGCTAAGAGGTTGCATTTGTCCTGAGAACGGGGTATTATTCTGTGTGGTTTTAACAGAAATTTTGAGTTCTTTCCAGGTATTCCTGTTTCTTCCTAGTGCAAACAGAAGCTGACACTGTAGTGAAGCCTGAGCATATACTTTTGTTTTCAGAGCGTTGGGAGACCATTTGTGGACACTTTAACAAAGGAAAAACCTGACTGAATGTGGGAAATCTCTCTCTACAAAATTATTATTCCACTTGTTTGAGGTTCTAGCAGATGTGTTGGTGGGGGTGGAGGGATGAGTTTTAAAAACCATACAGTGGATATAAATGACTTTATGTTCTGTTTAACGTTTTCTCTGCTGAAATTTTCTGTGTGATTGATAGGGTGTTTTTTGAGAATGGCTGTAAAATGGAGACAGTAATAACTGACCTACCTCTTGAATTCCAGTTCTTTAAGAAAGTAGTTGGGCTTTGGGAGCCAGTCTGCAAAGAAAAGGTATGAGGGAGTGAGGGAGGACGGTGCTTTGAGGGCATCTTCTTGATGACAAAGGAGGATTTACCAGTTACAGTCTTGCTCTTGCCCCAGTGTCTCCAGCTGTATTTCTTACAGCTGAGCAGTCACTCTAGGGCCAAGAAGCATGGTTAGCTGAAGGTGGTGAAGCAGCAGTTTATTAAAGGTTTGCCCTAAAAAATAAACTTTAAAAAAAAAAAAAGCCCCTAGAAGTACAATTTGAGTGAGAAATAGGAGAAATAGGAAGTTCATGTAGATGGAATTTGCCCCATGTACCACAGGCAAATAAATTCCATGGGCAGCTTCTGCGGGGCTGAGGGCATGTCTGTAAGATTCCAAGTAGTCAGGGATGCTTGGGGTTTATGTCTAATTAGGAAAAAAGAGACTGTGTAGAGAGTATGAGAAGGTTCTTGGCTTGGATTAGAGGAAGGCATAGCAAAATCATAAGAAAACTGCTGTAATAGCTTGGATTTAATGAAAGATTTAATCTGGGATGTAGCCTTTATATCAGGCATTTGTTATGAGTGAGCAGAGGGGGAAGAAGAGAAAGAAGAGTTAGTGTGAGGGATAACTGGATATGCTTATTTCCACCTCTCCGATTTGTGTGCCTTCCTCTGATTCTGTACATCAGCATCCATTCAGCTTCCTATTGATCTCCCTTTTTTTATCCCAACAAAGTTCTTCAAATAATTTCATAACTTGTAGTGTTTCTCCAAGCTTTACATCTCAGTTCATTCTCAAACTTGCTTTACTGGTCTTGTGTTGCACGCAGTCTCAGTTAACTGGAAATGTAATGAGTCTTGTTCTTTCAATAGTCCTGTGCTGGTGTTTTTTTTTTTTTAATGATTTATGTTACTAAATCATCCTTTGCTGGTGTGTATATGTGTATATGAAGACTTACTGTTGGTCAGTGCCCAGGAGGATTTTTCAGTTTGAGTAATTCTTAGGAATCTGGAGATGAAACTCTTCTGTTTTGTCAACTTGGTATTGTTTGCACTATGAGGACTGACTCTTCGTTCATGACGGGTTTCTGCTTAGGTAGGACGGAATTTTGATTCCTGGCTAAGTAGATACTTTAATGACATGTTAATGGACTAATAAAAATGGCTTTTTCTGGGTGTGTGGTTTTTTGAAGATCTCTTCAAAGTTGTCTAGTGTTTGCAACTGGCTACACGAAGCCAAGTTCCAGCCTACGAGGAAAGCATGCCTTGAAAAGAGGCTTTGATTTTTACTGCAGCCTACACAAAAGGGCCACAAAAAGGCTTCATGTATCAAATCTAGCAACTCTTTGAGAACTGAGGGTTTTTTTAATGAAGCATCGCTTTAATCTGGTAGTCAAGGTCTGTTTTAGCATGAGTTCAGGCAGAGTCTGAATGTCAGGGTATGACACATGCTGATCCTGAAGTCCTGAGGGGTCTCGGGAGTTTTTTGGTTTACATGTCAGATTGCAAATCTCGGCACTACAATGCTAAGATCGTTCGGGAAGGCCACTCAGTGTATGCAGCTGTATAAAATTAGTTCTGTACAGCTAATTGGTTCATTTGGCAAATGTAACGGAAGACTTCAGTTTTGTTTATCTGTTTCTACGTGCTAGGCGCTGCAGCGATTCAGATTCGGTTACTGAGAAGCCAAAGCACTCTGTGGATTTATGCATTTCAGTCTCAAGCAGATGGAGAGAAAGACCAAAAGTATTCCGTAAGCAAACAAAACAAAAAAAAAGACTAGAATAGAAACCTTGGCCTTTGTGGTGACAATTTAAACTCCAATTTGTGAATAAAATGGTATATTTCAGTTCAGTGATGTGCCTAGCTGTAAAGAAACTGCATTTTTACACACTTGGTGCCTTTAGCCATCTTCCCCATTAAACTCTTTTTCTTTTACCCTACCAAGCATAAATAATTGTCACCCTTAAAAAAAACAGAACACTTAAAACCTTCACGGGTTGCCTAGTAGTAGAAATAAAAACAGACGTTTATCTGCAATGAAGTCTCATTTAAAGTTATGTGCAGAGAATAGGAACAGTGAGCAGAGTCATTTGTAAAGGAGGTTCAGAAGGGGTGGCTTGTGGTATTCCGAGTATTTTCCACAAAATATGCCGAACCGTTTGGACGAGACATGATTTCACATAACAGATTCAGCAAAGATTTTAATTGTGGACCACGGCGCTTCAGGGTGTTAAGAGCAGCATGTGGTAAATAGCTGATGTTTGCTTTTTTTTTTTTCTTTTTTTTTGAGCTTTTTTACACTGGGAGCACGTTCTTTTTGCCATGCAGCCTTCTGAAAACCGTTTTTCAGAATGGCCGAATTCTTGCTGTGGAAACCAGCCTGTACGGTAGCGCGCGCGGCGGGCTGTCCTGCTGTCGTACCTCCAACACGGGCTACCAGCTTCACGAGTCAAAAGCTAGGCAGACTTTGAAGCATTAGCAGAGATGTTTCCATTGCTTGGATGCATCTGATTTAACCAGCTTTGAAGCCTTGGTATGCAGTAACTTTCATTTCACTTTATGTCAAGATCTTTATTCCTCCCTCCTCCAAAGCCTCATTGTTCTTTGCTTCTTGTTTATATCTTAAAACAAACCAACCTGCGATGCTTTTAATGATTATGCTACATATCTCTATGATTAAAGATGGTGTACATAGAAGTAAATACTAAGTAAAGTCCTTTCTACGTCATCAGCCTGCTGGCCTGTGTTTATCTGCTGTCAGAAAGTAAAACGAATGTATCCTGGAATCTAGCTGCCTGTTTGTACAAGCACAAATGATTAACCTGGAATAGCAAAGGGAAGGCCAAAGATGGCTGAAAGGTTTATTTGCTAGCATCATTCAGTGTGACCTTCTCCCTCTTTTCCTAAGGAAGATGTGGACGTACTGCTGGTTTGTCTTGTCTTCAGAATTAACTTGAGTACTAAATTGAAGGCTGTCATTAGCTCAGATCCTATCCACGTGTAAAAGGCCTTAATTTGAGCAAGGAGGCTCTCACCTTTAACTCACAAAGTGTGAATGAATGCAGTCCCAGGTGCAAATGTGCCTGCTTTTTTGCACGGGTACAGGCTGGGACCTACAGACTAGTCATCGCTTACCTCCCCCGCCCTCCATGTCCCAAAACACATCTAGTTCTTACACTGTGCAGCTGCAAATGCTTGTAGCATCTTCGCCCTGTGCTCTGGGATGGGGCACGTACATGTGAATACATGTGAATAAATGTGGTGCTGACGCAGAAGCAGCAATGTGAGGACTCTCTTGCGGGCTAGCAGCCATCCTTCGAGCGCTGGCGGTTCAGGAGGAGGTACTTGCACACAAAGGCTTGGATTTTGTAGGCTGGGTCTGTTTACTTGGGGGTGATTGAAATGGTTCCTGACCCAGGCTGTCTTTCTCTGCCTCCTTTCTGAAAACGCCTGCAGAGGTAGGTGTCTGGGTGATGAAGCAGCAGCTTTCTGATGCAATTCTCGGCCGAGTTGTTCAGACACTGGTGCTGCTTTGTGCTTTCCTTACTACACCCGTCTCTAGCTTGCTCCTGCAGCACCTCCTGAACCACAGCAGATGATTCATTTCTGCTTTGGAAGCAGGGTGGACAACCGGGGGCTGGCAGAGGAACCACTCCACTCACTCGAGCTACATCTGCATTGAAGACATCCCCAGGGTGAATACTGACTGTGTATAAGGCTCGTCCTTTCTTCACCTCCTGCCAAATACGCTTTCACACTAGTACTTTACCCAGCTGGCTAATTTGGCCTTTGAAATTATCTCAATAATGTCAGGTACTTAAAAAAACATTCCCATCCCTTTATAAATATTATAATCTAGATGTAAAGAACATTGTTGCAGTGGTGTTTGGGATCTGTTGTATTTAAAAAAAAAAAAAAAAGCTCTTCAGTGCTGTGCTCCAGAGTGGAGTATAAACAAACACTATGTCAAGCTGAAACAAGTCGGTCGACTCTGAGAAAGCAGAATGTAAATGCCCAAGTCAGGAGAATTAGTGCCTTTTGTAACGTTGCAACAAACGCGGGGAGGTTGCTCCTGCTGACAAGCCCTAAACCTTTCTCGTTTAAAAGAAAGAAAAACGAAACAAAAGGCGGTTTGGGAAGATGGAAGTTAGGGAAAGATGAGGTTTGCGCAAGGCACGTCTCAGGTGCCCGGTTCGCAGATAAGTATCCATCCCATTCTCCTACACCGCCTCTGCTGCAGGGGTAAAATTAATAACTTTTTAAGCCGTTGTAGCTAAATCTAGCCGAGTTCACAGGTTTGGGGCTTGAAGTATCAGCAGTCTTGCTGAAGTCCTGGTGGAGACAATGCGTTTAAGAAGGAAATCTGGCACATGCCCAGCTTCACAGAGCAGGGAGGGGCCGTCTGCTCCGCCGCTGGCATAGTTTCACGTCGGAGTCTCCCGTTGCTGACCTTTGTCACCTGTTTCTTTACTGGAATTTAGAAATCTATGGCTTTTAAGTGATAAGGCACTTGAAAATATTTTTTTGCTCTAGTGGGCTTAATATGCAAATAGTGGAACAGAGCCAATGGTCCATCTCGGGCAGCCTGATTCTGGCGATTGCTCCATAAAAGGTTTATTTTGGCTATTAGCTGTTGTGCCAATATTTTTCTTACAAGACAGAGTAATGATTTTTGCAACCTAAAATTGAGGGTTTCACAGGCTGCAACTGGAAAATTGGCAGCCATGTGCCTCTACTGTAGACTGAAAGCCCGTGGCAGAGGGAAAAGAATTAAATGAAAAGCCATAATTCTTCAATAAATAACTTTAGAAACTTAAGCTGCTAGTTAGCTCTAGAAAGCACACCTGAAATATAGCATGAAGGTAATAATTATCTAGTCGGACTATATGCAGACAGTTAGAGATGGCAGACTTTTCCAGCTCAATAATGTAGTCTTAAAATTGGGGATGGGGAAGTGAAATGAGTTGAGTAAAAAAAATTAAAAAAAAAAAAGCTCCACCGCTCATATGAACTTTAAAAGTCCTTTTAGCTAGTACTAGAACATACAAGCTCTTATTCTACCTGTACTTATTCCCTGTTTTTCTGGTATTTTTTCCTCTGAAGCACTTGCAGCAGGAAGAGGAAATTAAGGTTGCTCTGTCATGCTTCCATAGAACAGCGGACGGTGATTCTGTAATCCTGTTTTGTTTCAAACTGAATTGCCGTCGTCCTGCAGACTTCTCTTTTTCGGTCAGTTGTTAAAATAAAAAATTCAAGAGAAGCCTTCTCTGATTATGCAGTTTACCAATAGATATAAGTAATTTTTAATCCATTCTAAAAATAGTTTCCTGGTGCAGCTGCTTTAATTATTACTAAGACAGAGGATTTGTGTATTTTTCCCATGAACATCTGGGTTAAATAGTGGACTTCTTTGATCTGCTTGCTTGACATGTGAGGTGAGGCAGTTTTTATTCTGCTAGCTATGTTAGGTGGGGAATGTTGCTCGGGAGTTGAGAGGTGGAATTCTAGAAGAAGTGTTAAAAAAAGTTCCCATATTTTTGCTACTGCGTCTTCACTTTCCCCAATATAGAGTTAAAGTGAGACTGAGTGTAAGTCGGGAGCAAGGTGAGGTAGAGATGAGAAGGGGAAATGATCCGTACCCGGGGAAATGGCCATTTGAGTATCTTCTGAGCAT
>NW_010529465.1:5832-21729 GCF_000687285.1 Phaethon lepturus | reverse complement strand
CTGCTGAAAGAGCAGAACTGCGTGGGAAAGAGACTACCTCGAAAATAGTTAGGTCTTTTATAGTTATCTTCCTCTCTTGGATCCTAGTTTTAGGTACGTTAGAGCTCTAATATTTTCGTCTTTGGCTCTGTAGTTATTTTTCGTGGCCTATTATAAGAGTTTAATGGATACTGAACAACTTGGATTGCTGAGATCGTACTGAGCAGTCCTTACTGATAAGCAAAATCAGGCTTGTAGCTGGTAATAGGCATGGTAGAAACGGAGATTGATGCAAATTTCCTGATCTAATTTTTGCTTAAACTACTATGCTATTTAGTAGAATTGGAGAGGGGGAAATGATGTCTCGTTTGTGGCCCTTTCAAAGGAAAACCTACTGATGCCATTTTTTTTTCACCGGTGCCGTTTTTTTTTCACTGTGTATTTTTCTCCTGAGTGAGGTCCTGTCATACTTAGCGCAAAACCTTTTTGTACGTGCAAACTACTTACGCTGCTACAGCACACCTCCCGTGTTGTGTTTTACGATGGATCACGTCCCTTTTGTGTGCAAAGAGCAGGAGTTTGCACTGTATTTGATGGGACTTACCGTAGAGGTCTCTTCCAGGAGTCCCAGAACCATTCTTGGTTCAGAAACAGTTTAGTCCTTGTTCTAAAATGAGTGGGTTCTGAAATAACACAACAAAATCCTGGTTTAGCGTTTGTGTAAGTACGTGGTATAGAAAAGTAAGAGGTTTTAACACAAAGGGACATTCATTAAATCTTCTGTATATGGTAACAATAGAACAAAAGCAAAGGAATTTTTTTCTTTATGTAAATACATATTCCAATTACAGATAAAGAAAACAATGCTCACATTTAACATTTGGGTGGGTTTTTTATGAATTATGATCAGGTAGTATTGTAGCTGATATACAGCTATTATATCAGCTACAATATACTGATTGTAGTATATCAATCTATATATAGATTGATATCTATCTATATCTGCCGGAAAGGTTGTTTTTTATGGTTTTAAGATTTCTCTATCTGATATTTTGTTTTGCAGTATTATGTGCCAAGAATCTTGCAAAGAAAGATTTCTTCAGTAAGTATGCCCTAATTGTATAACTTTCTGCTCTTGATTAATCAGATTTATTTGTAGATTGTGCATTACTGTCATGGCTCATCTATGTATGTTATTTGTTCCGTGGTTCCATTCTTGCAGTAACATTGCATTACTGCCTGAGTAGACATTACCCTGAATTGTGTGTAGGTAGCATAGACTCTAGGAGTGGAAGGACCGAGGACTCACAAATTCTAGTTTAAATTCTGGGACTCGCAGACTGATGAGACCACAAGCAGGTCGCTGCTTACAATTTGGGGCGGGAGTACCAAGAACATCCCTCTCGGACAGCTCTGTAAAGCATGCCACGGGTGTGAGTACAGTACCCCAGTGCTGCAGTCTTGCTATTATCTTAAGGACTGAATAAAAATGCCTACTTACAAGTATGCATGGGTATGCACTGTTAAATTAAATACATTTAACCTTTTGTTTTCTAAAAACTTTCACACTATACAGTAGATACCAATCTGTATGACAGAAGTACATTATCTAATTAGGAACTCAGTTCTCTGTTTTGGGTCTACTAAAATAGTTTTAGGATAAAGGCAACTTTCTGGGAGGGTGGAAGTGGGGGGAAGCAGGAGCTCATGATAGCGTTATCTTAGAAGAAACAAAGCAAAAAATATTGTGTTTAATAGCACCTTTTTGCTTCCGCAGGACTTCCTGACCCATTTGCAAAAATAGTTGTTGATGGGTCAGGTCAGTGCCATTCAACTGACACTGTGAAGAACACACTGGACCCCAAATGGAACCAGCATTACGATCTGTGAGTTGTTTGTAAGGTCATAAGTAAAAAATATTCCAGAGATTTATCTAGTAAATGGAATGCAAGGGTTGGCACTGCAACTTTGTTTTGTGTTGGCAAGAAGAGTCACATTTGCTGAGGAGGACTGACTTTCTGCAGCAAGAAATTACCTGTTAATAAAGGAGTGGTGCTTTGCTTTTGGGTGTTTGAATTTGGAAATATTTGTGTCAGGTACACAGCACAACTGCTTAGAGTACACTCTACTGGAGCAGTGCAGTCCAGCTTTTACAAAAGATTGTCCTTGTTGTAGTGATTAATTTTCTTCAAATTATTAGAAACATACATTTTAAAGTTTTGTACGTTAATCAGCTTGTTGCACAGATTCTAGTGAGGCTGTCTATAGTTAAATTCATGCTGCAGCAATATCAATTTAACATGCTGTGTGAGATCATAGTGCAATAATTCATTAATAACACCTTTTCAGCCTTAAGCACTTCTGTATTTATAATAAAGCAGCATGACCAATGTACCAAACTGTATCAGAATTTGTACCGAATAAAGCATAGATTCTGTGGAGTAAAAAGAGGTTATTTTTTTCCTAAAATTATTCTTCTAATATGTATTTTTCTAGATATGTTGGGAAGACAGATTCCATAACCATCAGTGTATGGAACCATAAAAAAATCCACAAGAAACAGGGAGCTGGCTTCCTGGGGTGTGTCCGACTCCTCTCCAATGCCATCAGCAGGCTAAAAGATACTGGATGTAAGAGCAATTCCTCCCTGGAGCAATCAAGAACCTTCCGTGCCTTGTATCTGAGTAGTGACTAGTATTCTCACCCATCCCTCCCCAGTGTTTTGTTGATCTTTCCAATTCTCATTTGCAGACCAGCGTTTGGATCTATGCAAACTAAATCCCACAGATACCGATGCTGTACGAGGCCAAATAGTGGGTAAGAATACTCTCGGCTAAACTTTCATCTTCTTGGGTAAATACGCTATATGGACAAATGTTGTATTAAAAAAAACAACCTGTAGTCACTGTTGCTTCCATGCCTTTTCTGTGTTGTTTCATCTGACTTTAATGGGATTAAATTACATAACCTGAAAATTTTTGTTGTACTCCTACGTAGGAGTTTGTTTTCTCTCAGTTGATAATGGAAAAAAAATACTAAAAAGAGGGAATGCATCTGGCAAGGTTTCTAACACAGCTCTGGAAGGGTAGATGTTACTGTGAAATTGGTTGCGTTTGGATCAAGGTGACGGGCAAAGAGAATCTTCCTTGGAAAAGAGGATCTGGAGGAGTGAAAAGAAATTTTGCAAATTGCTATTTTAATACCTTTGACTCATGTAACCCGTTTCCAAATTGCAACAAGGCAGTGCTAGTTTTATGGTTAGTTTACCGCATCTCACCAGGTTTTGCTGTCCCCCAACCCAAGCTTTTCATTGGTACATAAATATATTTGGCAAAACCCAAATTCTCACCGTAATGGTGACATCTAGTGGTGCGTAATTTCTTTCCAGCTTGCCTTTCTGGGTCCTCATGAAACACAGACGTAAAACCTGACACTTGATAGTTAGAGAAATATATTCAGCTTAGGTTTTGATTTGGTGATGTTTCCCTTCTCCATTTTTAAAAATCAATAATGCTTTAGGGTTATAGAAGGAGTTTTGGTAAGTGGTGTGCTCTTGTGTGTAGCACATAGCTTTCCTTAAGATTTTACCCTGTATAAATGTGGAGTTTCTGTTGTTTTTAAGGGAACAGTTGTTCTTTTATTATTAACTTGTTTTTTTTGTTTTGTTTTTTATTTCAGTCAGTTTACAGACACGGGACAGAATAGGCACAGGAGGTTCTGTAGTAGACTGTAGAGGGCTTTTGGAGAATGAAGGGTAAGGATTGTTTTCTTTACACTTAATTAGAAAAATGGTTTATATGTGGAAAGCGTATAATTAACACTAGAAATATTAAATATCAGTGTGACTAATATATTGTCTGGGAATAGGTATCAGGTAGTAAGGTTATAGCTGGATGCTTACTTGAAAAAAATAAGCTACACTGGGTAGGGCTTGATATTTTTTGTTACTGGTGCTTCTGGCACTTCCTTGAGAAATTTGGGGTATAAAAACATTAAGAAAGTGGCATATCTTGGGTTAAAAGTTGCAGTACTTGAAGTAATGGAGAGAGAGAGAAACAGTTATTTCTGCATTCACTTCTCTGTGATGGAAACTCTTGAAGTTTCCCCATTTTCAGAACGGTTTATGAAGATTCCGGACCGGGAAGGCCACTGAGCTGTTTCATGGAGGAACCAGCACCATATACAGACACTACGGGGGCTGCTGGTGGAGGCAACTGTCGCTTCGTAGAGTCGCCCAGTCAAGATCAGAGGCTTCAGGCACAGCGACTTCGGACTCCTGAAGTCAGAGCTCATGTACAGACACCTCAGAACAGACCGCATGGTCACCAGTCGCCTGACCTACCGGAAGGCTATGGTAAGAGTTTTCCAGAACTATAAAACTGAAATTTTTTTTCAAAAGACTTCAGAGGAAAATTCTCCCATATTAATATATAGATGTGGTTTGCCTGTTAGAACATGCAGCATCCACGTGCATCTAATGGTCTGCCTCTTGGAAAAGGAACTAAGCAGTGCAGATGGGAGTTTGAGATTGGTTAATTAGCAGTTGGCTACGCCAGGATACACTGAGGGGTTGATGGTAAATTAAACATGAGTTTGTGGTATGATGCTGTTACAGAAAATTCACTGCTAATCTTGGCTGTGTATCTAGGGAGAACGAATGTAAAGAGCTCTTTAAACTAGAGCAGTAATGCTATTTTTTCCTTCCCCCTTGGCATGTTGTGTAGGTTTGAGCCCACGTTTGAGAAAAGATCAGGAAAATATAAAAGCAACAAAGCAGCCAGTAGTACAGAAGATTAGGGAGGATAAGATTAAGGAGAATTTAAATCTCGGAAAAGAGCATACCAAATCTAGGAGCAAAGAAATCTAGTTTGGGGATTTGGGTTGTCTCAAAATCTAAAAATAAAAATACAAACTAAAACACATTGGTGCATGGATTTGTGAGTTTCAAAAGGAACACTGAAATGTGTAGTCAAAGTAAATTTGTGAAGGAAAAAAAGTCCATGCTGCTAGAGATCAGGGGGATGGCTGAAGTACTTTCTCCTAGGTCTGACAAAGATAATAGTCTAGTGGCTTTAAACAAACTGTTCATTCAGACTTTTTCAGATTTGTAATTTAGAATAATCTTTCTTCCTCTTTCATAGAACAAAGAACAACGGTGCAGGGACAGGTTTATTTTTTGCACACACAGACTGGAGTTAGCACATGGCATGACCCTAGGATACCAAGGTATGTATTTATAGTTACAAAGGCGGGGGGTTTGATGTGTGTGTGTATGGCAGTAAGCTGAATCTTTAAGAGCAAAAATCTATGAAATGGCATGTCTAAATTTAGAGAGAGCTACAAGCGGAGGAATAATTTTGGATCTTTCTAGCCAGCTTTTCACCAAACATTAAGGATTGCTCCTTTTCAAAGAAAGAATTATCTACTTGTGAATCATGTAAAACAAAAGGGGAAAAAAATATGTAGCCCTTCAGGAATTCCCATTTGCAAATTCTTCCTAAAATATCCATGTGACTTTGTTTTTTGGTGAACCTACAGATTTCTGAGTCTTACCTAACTTTTTTTTTTGGTATGAAAACAGTTTGGACTGCAAATTGAAGGAAAAAAGTTACTACTTTCTTAAAGCCATTGTTTCCTGAGTATTGAACTTGCAACTTTTGCTCTAATAGTGCTCACGTATAACTGAAGCACGGATTACTTGTCATCTTTAAACTTGAAGTGGTGAAGTTTTTTATGCTTTAGACCAATGATTTGCAGCTAGAAAATTTGAATCCTTCACATGATTAGTTTAGTAAAGCGTCTTTAAATCTTAACCTGCAGTTAATCCAGGTCTTTGTGACTAAAGTGTGGTGCTCTTCCTCGAGGAGCTC
Source organism: Phaethon lepturus (assembly GCF_000687285.1). Classification (NCBI taxonomy): domain Eukaryota; kingdom Metazoa; phylum Chordata; class Aves; order Phaethontiformes; family Phaethontidae; genus Phaethon; species Phaethon lepturus. Next base: position 15,880 of record NW_010529465.1, on the reverse strand, counting down.
TGAATCTGGGCTGTTTCGCTGGTCCTCCTGCGCACCAGATTCAAGAGTGAAACACAAAGTTTGTAACTCTTCAGCTGATGCACTGGCAGGATAATACATGAACGTGGAACAGGATATTAGAAAAATGATATGAAGTAGTGTGGGCAAAAGTGTTGATAAAACCACGGTACATGAAAGGATATGAAAAATAAAGTTGAGAGAGAGAGAGAAAATAGCTGATGTTAGATTAGCTGGTATCGTCGGAAGAAGAAGTGACAGTGCTTACTCCTTCATGTCACTCCCGTCAAGCTTCTGTGCCCAAAGCCTTGTCTCTTCTTCCAGTGAAGCTGGTTGGCCTAATGAAAGGTATTGCTGCTTCTCTCAACAAATCTTAGAGCCAGGTTTTCGGGACCAGCGATGTAAGTGGACACAGCAGTGTCTTGTGAGTCACAGGTCACTGTTATTTTAGTTAAAGGTGGCTTTCTTACTACCAAGTTGCAGCGCAAATCTAACCTTGGCATTTAGCACAGATGTAGGTTAAAACTTGCTGTAATCAGATCTCTAAAGTACTTTCAGATGCACAGCTGATTGAGACAAGTGGTTACAACCATAATCTTCTTCAGGAAGCCTAACAAAGGCTTGTCTGTCTGCCTGTGTATCCCCTGGTGGCTTATACTTACTGTGACACTAATGAAGCATTTGGTGTACAAAGTGTTTTTACCTTTCTAAAGCCTCTCAGTTTACTCATTTATACTGATCTTGCATGGTTAAGATTTAGGTAAGGAAATACATAGAGTGGTGTCTTCAACCCTGGATAATAGATCATTCCATGCCAACTGTCTAGAGAATACTTCACTTAAAAATAGCTTTTTAGTCTAAAAAATAATCTACAGGTTTCCCTTATTCCTTTTCTTGCCATTCTTAGTATTTTCCTCTATTAGGTGGCTGGGCTCTTAAGCGTTTTCAGTTTTCTAGGTGTAAATACATCCTACGTAGTCAATTCAAACACTACCTGAAAGTCAGTGACTACCTTTAGCAGCACTCAGAACAATACCCAAAATTTATCTGGGATGAAAGGGGTGAATGTGTTGGTAAAGCCATACTCTCAATGATTTATAAGTCAAATAGTTAGGATTCTAACCTTGTCTAATTAAAGAGATTTTTTTTTTTTTCTTTAATGATTAGGTGATCTTAGTATTTGGCTGCTGTAGCCTCTTAACTTGCTTGGTCTTTGGAGACCTGGTTGGTGCAGGAGCCTTTGCTTAATTGTTTGGTTTTCTGCACATGGATAACGTTAGTGTTAACAGCAATTTTTCTATGAGATTTTTGCTATGATAAAATGTCTTTTCCTCCTTTTACAGCCCTCAGAAGCCCTGTCATCACCTAAATGATGATGATGCATGTTGAAGTTACTTCTAAGCTGTATGGCTTTGTTACTTTCAAAGCCTTTCAAAGACAAAAGGTGTTTTGCTGATTTACCTTTCTGTCCGTGTACCGTGCATACATAGGGAGTTGCACTGCTTAGACTGAGGATTCTAAAAAGACTGCATTAAAACAGCTATTCTGTCCTTCCTCCTAAGGCTTTTAACCTAGAATCACTGAGCACCAAATTCATTCCCCCCTCTCCCCTGAATGTAAATTTGGTTTCTTCAGAACTTCAGGAGTGCTTTAAGTTTTTGTTTGCTTTTCTCCTTAGAGACCTTAACAGTGTGAATTGTGATGAACTAGGACCTTTGCCTCCAGGTTGGGAAGTTAGAAGTACAGTTTCAGGAAGAATATATTTTGTAGATCATAACAACAGAACCACACAATTCACAGATCCACGACTACATCACATCATGAAGTAAGAACCTTGCATGATAAATAATTCGTCTCAAGTTTGGATTCTTAAACCTTTTATTTTTGCCCAATTTTAACTACAGTCTGGGAGTCACAAGGGACTGAAAAACTGCATGGTAACGAGACTGGGGAACAGATGCAACCAGTGTTCTAGTCAGGGTCCGAGCATTGGTTCTCAGTGCTGGTTTTATCTAACCTTTTTGCAGAGACTCCTCAAAAATGCTTTTACCATGCTTTGCAGTCCTCAGGTTTAAGGGAGGGCTTGCTTATTTTGGCACAACACTGATCTCTTTAAGCTGGTTTGACAAAAGTGCCCCAAGCTGTGCTGGAGTGAATATGCAGTTCTGGAAATGCCTGGGTGTGGGGTAGAGGGTCTGCCAGGCAGTTCCACAGCAGTCAGCTCATGCCTGTCTGGATGAGCAGTTCTAGCTCTGTGCTAGCCACACTAGACCTGAACTGGCTTCGTGCTCCCTTGAGCTCCAGACAACAGGAATGTAAAGCTGGCTGGTGTCTAGTCGCCTGGTGCTGTGCACAGCCAGCTCAGGTTTAGCAGGATTTAATACGCTCAAGCTCTGCATCAGGCAAAGGCAGCTGAACTGTTAGAGAACTGACCCTGGAAGCAGCCTGGCAGTGCTTGCTGTGCCCAAGATCAGACATTTTCCTGGGTGGGAGTTGTCTGTGCTTGAAGCCATCTGGGGAATCTCTGTATCTAAAAAATCATTGCTCCACAACCCAAATAAAGCACTATAGATGAGGAGAGTTGAATGTGTGAAGCTGCAACTATTTGTGACAAGTACATCTTTCTCTTTTAATAACCATAGATGTAGTACTTTTACTGTGTCAAGAATCCCCCGCCTTATTTTGCATGGAGCTGGAATAAAATTCATTGCACTTGTTAGATAGTTCCATTTATAAAGCTGTTTGTGTCATTACAGGTCTCTTTTTGTGTTGCGCTCTTTAAAGTTATCTCCATATGGGAGAAATACCACACAAACTTTTTAATTACGGCTCAGTCAGCATTCAGTGATTGTGCTCCACAGCATTCCACAATGTATTGCCGTATAAAAACTGAGCTGAAAAATGCTGAAACTCTTTATTGTAAATATTTGTATTCCTTACGTCCCTGAATGTAGGGTAATGATGCTATAGAAATTACCCAGCTGAGTACACATTTCACACCAGCTGCTTCTTCGAGAAGCTTAATCAGTTTTCCCATCATTGTTTTATATATTCCGTATTGTCATGCTTCTAGAATAAATATTTTACTTTTCTTTCAAAGCCATCAATGCCAGCTAAAAGAGCCCAGCCAGCAGCCTCTGCCAGCTCCAAATGAGGGGTCACTAGAAGACGGTGAGGAGTTGCCTGCACAAAGATATGAAAGAGACTTGGTACAAAAACTGAAAGTTCTTAGACATGAGCTCTCTCTTCAGCAACCACAGGCTGGTCACTGTCGCATTGAAGTATCCAGAGAGGAAATATTTGAGGTATTTGATTGACTTTTTACTACTAATACCAGCTTTTGTCACTCAGGAGTTAAGTAAAACTGATCCCTGATCGCAGCAAGTTTGCTTCACGGGAGAGACAGTGAATACCACCAAGTGTTACAGAGTTGGCATTGGCTTCAGATTAGCACTTTAACAAAATAATGTTTTCTGTAGTTGAGTAACAATTTATGTATTACAGTAAGACAGCTTAGCAGACTTAATTACAGTAAGGAAATATATCTAATTGTAAAAATACGCTTATAGGAATCCTATCGTCAGATAATGAAGATGAGGCCAAAGGACTTGAAAAAGAGGCTTATGGTGAAATTTCGAGGAGAGGAAGGCCTAGATTATGGAGGAGTAGCAAGGTGAGATTTGGGGGTTTGTCTGACACTTTTTAACTGTGAAATTTTCCTTAAAGTGACCTGTGGCTGATATCATTCCCTTTCAGATTATCTGTTAATGGTATATGTAAGTTATTTGTGATCTAGTTTATAGGTGGTGGTTGTAGCTGCCGTGTTCATATCACGGTAGATTGGAAAGTGGAAGCATGTGATTTAACAATTGTCCCACAGCCCTCCTGGTGTCAAAGGCTCGTACTAAATGACTTGGTATGCTATATTGAGCTGATTTTAAACAACAGATTTTTTGAATATTTCTTTATACTGTACAGGTTGTAAAGGAGCAGATCTCTTAGTCTCCAAATATCTGAACTCTGTACGAAGTCAAGATTTTGTTTGGAAGTGGGTCTTGTTCAGGCTCCATTTGTTGATGGCATTGTCTAACAGCTTGCTGTAGCTTCTCTAACTGATGTTAAACCCTTCAGTACGTCTAAACTAAAACAAATCTGCCTGTGAGTGGAGTAAGATACTTTATGGGTTTTTAAGCATACCTTTTTGGTCTGCAAATGGAGGGTAGTACAAGGTGATCTGATTTTGAAATAAGCATTTCATAACTGATGACTAGTTTGATGATTCACAATAATTGTGTTGTCTGAAACTTAAGTGGAATTTGCACCCTTCTAAAATACTTTTTTTGGTTTTTTTGCAGAGAATGGTTGTACTTACTGTGCCATGAAATGTTGAATCCCTATTATGGACTCTTCCAGTACTCCACAGATAATATTTACATGCTGCAAATCAATCCAGACTCTTCTATCAATCCTGTAAGTATTAACTTCTGAGTGACATACCTACTTCAATAGACATCCCCTGCAGTTGTTTTGTTGTAGCTGTGCTTCCATGACAAGAAGTCATGAGGGGTTTTGTTCAGAAATTAAAAACATGAGAGAGGAGGTATCCTTTGGTAAATATCTGATTTCTTTGAGACTCCTCAGTACTGACTGGGATGCACGGTGATTCTGAGAAGGTATACGTAGGTGAAATTCATCTTCACTGTGAATGCAGGTGGTTGTGTAAACAGCATTGCATCCTAAGCAGTGTTCACCCCATGGCTGTGGGGGCTTACATGCCTTGCTTGCCCTTTCTCAGGAAACTGCCGTGCTTGCTTTTTTTTCTTACTGGAGAATTTGTATTGATGCAGGCCCTAAAAGGAGCAGCAATTCTCTACTAGTACAGGGGAATTTTTCCTGACATGACATTTCTTGACATTTGCTTTGTAAGATGGGGGGACAGATTGGAAGAATCTCAATGATAGGACTTATGTCTCAGTTTTCAAAAGTCAGTTTATAAGCAACATGAAAGGCATGAAGTAAGCGAGCACATGGCCTGCTTCCTCAAGAGCAGAAAGATTTTGATGATTAAACAAAGAACTAACTCATTTGCTTGGAATTGTCTTATCTTGGGTTCTAGGGATTTCATGGGGATTTTCTTTTCATGGGGACTTTCTTTTCATGAGTCTTGCCTTTTGAGAGGTCTAGAGGACTTGGATCCAATTTATTAGTCAGATAATGCACAGAGACTTGTTTGAGGCATTTAATCATTAAATGCTTCTGGTTTTGGTTATGTTATGAGGAAAAATAGTGGCTCCTCTTGCCCAGAGGGTTACAGATAGCTGACACTGAACATACAACTGATAGCGCAGATGTAACCACAAGATGTCAGTGTCTTCCTGCTGCCTGATTTTTCTCTTCTCTCTCCCTGCAGGACCATTTGTCTTATTTCCATTTTGTTGGTCGGATAATGGGTTTGGCTGTGTTCCATGGACACTATATCAATGGGGGTTTCACGGTTCCCTTTTACAAACAGCTTCTAGGGAAGCCCATTCAGCTCTCTGATCTGGAATCTGTTGACCCAGAATTACACAAAAGTTTAGTCTGGATCTTGTAAGTGCTGTATTTATCTATTGCCTTACTGTAGAGAAGAAGGGGTAGAGTATCTAGGCACTAATGAGATAATGCTTAATAGAAAACGTTTGCAGGAATCTTGTAATGGGGGAGATACGTACAAAATTGTTAAAACTACTGTTTCTATGTCAAGAAAGCTCAAGGTATTCATTGCAAACTCTTGTGTTAGCTCTCCTTGCAGCAAAGCAGGTATTAAATCATTAAACATTGCATGGATGCAGTAGAATATCACAGTATCAAAATCCAAACTCCAGACAGAGTTCTGAGGGGAAGTACAGTTCAAAAGAAAGCCAGCTTTGAATAAAAAGGGAATAAATGGAATTAATTTGGGCTGCTGTACATTTACAGTTCAGAACAAAATCCAACATTTGGTGTAGCTTTGGGACTCTTCAGCACTGCTTTGCATTATCTCGATTTCTTCTCAAACGCTCTTTTGAATTTTGTATTTGAAGTTCACTGCATTTGATCTCTTCTGTGCTTCACACCGATACTTGACAGCAATGTATGTATGTGTGTGTTTGTATATATAGGGTTTAATTCATTATCCTGAGTAGTACTAGGATTAGATGGATGACTCCTATTTGGTCTGGCTCTTCAATGTGTGTTAAGCTGTACAGAAATTGGTGATTGTGGCAATATTCTTCTAGTGGTGTGAAATGCAGATAGTTACTAGGTTTATCCTGAAGACTGAGTGTTCAAATTGCAGACTGTCAACATCACCACTGAATGCAATCAAAATATCAAAAATAGTAGGTTTACCTTTTATCTTTCCATTGCCAGAGAGAACGATATCACCCCAGTTCTGGACCATACTTTTTGTGTGGAACACAATGCTTTTGGGCGGATTTTACAGCATGAACTCAAACCAAATGGCAGGAATATTCCAGTGACAGAAGAGAACAAGAAAGAATATGTCAGGTATTGCAGAACAAAAATATATCCTGCAAATGTAGTGGAAAGAAGGTAGTAAGCAGATGAATTCTTTAATATAGTGAAACCAATGAAGTAAGTATTTTGGAGGGAAATACCTGAGTCGTAAATGACATGAGTGTGTTCACACAATGCACTATTGTAAGACCTGGGAAGATGAAGCTGTGAATTGTACTTTGTTTTTTCTCTTGATGGTGCAATAATTAATTGTTGATGGAAAAAGGAACTGATAAGCACTTCTTTCGTAACACAAAACGTGTATATTAAAACAAGTTCCTCTGTAAAATAAATGTCTTCTAGCTCTGCTATAAAAAGCCCAGTCCCATCTAGCTCATCATCCCTGACTTTTTCTTTTCCCCCCAGGTTGTATGTAAACTGGCGATTTATGAGAGGAATAGAGGCACAGTTCCTGGCTCTGCAGAAAGGTTTTAATGAACTTATTCCCCAACATCTCCTTAAGCCTTTTGACCAGAAGGAACTTGAGGTATATGTTTTATCCACATGGAATATTGTTTTGTAATTTGATCCACCATCAAGCACTGGTTTTAAAAAAACAAACAAACAAAAAAGAAACCCACAAAACTTATTCCAATTTATGTACCAGAAAGCTGTGTAGTCCTGCAAGTTTGAGGAATTGTTGGCAAGACCTAATGTGCTACCTACCCCACAACTTGTTTTCTTCAGTAACTTTTCATATATGGCTGTTTCTATATGCCCATAGGGCATGGTTTACAGGGACTAAAATATAAGTGTAGAGCATACAGAAAACAAATTCATGTCTTCCCATTTAAACCTGCGATGCAGAATGCTACCTATTAATATAACTGCTGTTATAGCAATTTGTCCTCTGGTTTTGCCTTTTTAAAAAAATAAGGCAACCTGTGGAATGTGGACCATTTGTGGGTATTGGAAGTACTAGCTTCGTGCTAGTCATTCGTGCAGACTGATTAATCCCGTGAAGTTATTGCATTCCCTTTGTTAGCTGCTTGAAAAAGCAGATTAAAAATCCGTTAAAAGTTTCAATACTGTCTGCATCAGAACAGTCACAACTGTCCTAATAATGTAAATGAGCATAAGTGGGTGCTGTCTTGGTGGCATGAAAAGGCAGCTGCTAAACGGTAGCTCTCAGAAACATGACCCTCAATATGAAATATTGTGGGAAATTTAGAACATGACGCACGTTTTGTTTTGAGGGTTGAAGCTTTCTCTGTGCCATTTTTTTGTCGTTGCCAGGGGAGGTGGCTAGGTTCCTGGCCAGCAGGGACTTCCTTTTACAGTATTTTGCAACCTGGTTTCATCTGGAAAAAGAGATTGAAGTAATATGTCTGGTCTGTGTCAGAGCCTCTCACAAATGACATCAGAAAACAGAGGCAAAGCTTTCGTGGTTTGTTGTGGAACAACAAAACAACTAGGATGTTACCCTGAACCAAGCGAGGTTCTGTTGTAGTTGGTATTGGCACTCTCTAGGGCAGACCTGCACCAGGACAATGACGTTGTGTAGCGCAGGAGATGGCGTGCCTTCTTCCAAGTCTGTGCTCTACCCTCATAAAGATACGCTGTGCTTTTCAGGTAGGGTGGACTTTAAAAAGCAGGTATTGAATGGGCTTCTGACGCTAGTTTCTTGTGAAAATTCCAGTTCTGGTAAGTGTACTCCTTGGCCACAGTTTCATTGCTGTTGAACTGGAGAGATTTACTGCCTGTTCCAAACTGTTTTGGAACACTACTGTGCACCAAAAAGGTGGTTCGAGCGCATAGAGAATGCTAGGCTTCATGAAATAGTTGATGTACGTTTTTATAGCTGCAAACCTGAACTGACTTTGAATGTTAAAGCATTTCCTAATCCTTTAACAGCTAATCATAGGAGGCCTGGATAAGATAGACCTGAATGACTGGAAGTCAAACACACGCCTAAAGCACTGCATGGCCGATAGCAATATTGTGAAGTGGTTCTGGCAAGCAGTGGAAACATTTGACGAAGAAAGAAGGGCAAGGCTGCTGCAGTTTGTGACGGGTTCGACGCGTGTCCCACTTCAAGGTTTCAAGGCTTTACAAGGTGACTGATGTGAAGGCCAAGTTAATCTGTGGTGGGAGAAAGAAAAATCCTGTGGTATTTACTAGCCCCTTGTAGAATATCAATGTATACTGGATAACTCGAGCACTTACAAACTTTAGATCCCAAGAGCCTTTTACATTTGTCAGCAGTTCAGCTGATGGTGAACACTTTAGCCATTGCTGGTAGTGATACAAGCTGGTCAATCTGTCGTCGTGTAGCACTTTGGTGTCAGTATGAGCTTACTGGTCTCCTACAACTCTGTGGCCCGATGTTGAAATCCTTGCGTGCAAGCACGCGCATGATTATCGGGTTGACCAAACAACTTTTTTGCATGAAAATTGTATTCCCTTCATTGCTTGGCAACAAACCCTTAGGCTTTAAAACAAGTTCCTGAAAATTGCAATTTTTGTCACCAGAAAAGATGGCAGTGTCCTAGGCTGTCGTGATTCTCCTGATACTATTCTGCCTGTTGCCTGACAGTAAACTGATGTTCAAAATTAAAATGCATAGTTCTGTTTTACAAGGAAAACCTTCTTGCATTTAAGCCTTTTCATTTTTGAAGGTGCAACTGTGTTAATACAAAATTTAGCAGCTTTCCAAAATACTAGTCTGCAAATTCATTGTCATGAATAGCCCTGTCGCTTCTGCCATCCATTCACCAGCTGCAAATCTGATCTACAGATTTAGCCTATGACATACTTAAGTTTGCAGCTGGAACTGTGATTTTATCTCTTGCCTTTTTATAAGCAGCAAAATCTGTGTGCATGAATGATGTTTTGTTGAAGCGCATTAACTAGAATGTCTGTCTGCAAGGTTCTACAGGCGCTGCAGGACCCAGACTGTTTACCATCCATTTAATAGATGCAAACACAGACAACCTTCCAAAAGCCCACACTTGGTAAGATGAAAACATTCTGCATGTCAGTGCTTGCTTTCCCTTTGTCTTGGTTTAACGGAGTCATCTCTGGGTGTCCTGGGTATGGATTAACCACATGACATGCATAGGTGACTCCAGGTGTGCTTTGCTAGCTTGGAAATATCTGTACTCTGCAGCCAGCAAAATAAGAGTTCTCTTCTTGTAGCTTGATTTGTCTTCTGTACTATCTGTGGTTTTCATTTATCCCAGAGTCGATTATTCTGGATAGTGAGATGTTTCTGAGTTTATTTCTACGTGTTCAGCAAGAGTATTCACTGAGAAATGACTCACAGCAATGAGGCCTCACGCAGGATTACAAGGAATGGTTTTCAGATGTAAAAAGTGTGCCGTTGGTACGGTGTAGGCACAGAGCTGAGCGCTGTTACGGAAGTCTCACTCTATCAGAGACAGGAAATCATTTCAGCAGCGGCACAGATTGTCTGCAGGCAGAGCAGGGGGTGGGCCGCTCTGATGTCTCGCTTTATTTGCAAGTCTCCTGCATCTCCCACCTGCCTCCTCCTCCCAAACGCTGCCCCATCAAG
>NW_010529465.1:0-5801 GCF_000687285.1 Phaethon lepturus | reverse complement strand
GCAGAAGTACAGGGGGGTTTTATCTCGTCTCCTTTGGCCACCGAAGTGGCTGAGGTTTTCTTTGATTTTTCCAAGTTCTATCTCTATGTAGCTGATCTAGATTTTTTTTTTTCAATAAATATTTTTAGATTCATATACTGCAATGTGTTGTTATTTTACCTCTAGCTTTAACCGGATTGACATTCCGCCTTATGAGTCATACGAGAAGCTTTATGAGAAGCTGTTGACAGCTGTGGAAGAGACATGTGGGTTTGCTGTGGAGTGAAAAAGCAACCAAAGGAAACAGATGCTAGCTCATGGACCACCAAATCAAAAGCTAGAAGAAGCTTGCTGTGACCTTCCTGCTAAGCTGTCTGAAGCATCAGAACTCTAGACAACTTAGAGATGGGGCTGTTTCCCTTCCGCCGCTGGTGGATGAGGGTGGGGGTAGGGGCTTTTGTTGGTGGTTTCCAACTCTATTGTCTCCCCTTTGTTACAATAACCCCTTCCCTCTTCTTCCATCCCCCATAAAACGAAACGCAGCCAAGTTCAGCATTTGGCTTTGGTTACACAGGATATTCTGCTAGATTTGTAACACATATTGTGATAGGGTCAGTGACCTGTGGGGTTTTTTTAATAGGAGAATCAAAGTGTAATTAAGAATGAGCTTGATTTGCTGAGGACTTGCAGCTGGTAGGTGTACCTGGTTAGTTTGTCTTAAATCAAGCTTCAGCCCTTGTAGAGTCCAGTGAGTGCGGAGTGTCTGACTGGCACTGGAATTTGCATTGCACATTTTAAACACCTGTTTAAAAAGTAAAACTTCTAGCAGAAAATACCTCCGCATGAACATTTAACTGAAAGGTAAAGAAATCCAAGCTCTGCCTTAGCAGGAAGCTCCCAGTGGCAGCTCTGGCTCACCTCGAGAAAAGTGAAGGAATCTGGGACAGCTTAGATGGTATTGTATGACTTCTTTTTGGTTGTCCTGGCTGAAATCTAATTGTTTTGCACATGAAAACAATTATTTCATCCTGCAGAATTACTTTCCATAGTTTGTTCGGATGTAAGTACCTTGCAGAGAAGCCTTGTAAGGAGGAGACAAAGGATAAAAATCTATTCAATCCCAAAGCTGTGATTTCTGTGCCGCTGTTTGACCCAAGATGTGTTTGTGTGACTTCAAATTCTAAGACTTACATGGAAATCGCTGAAAGCTGAGTTAACAGAGCTGACTTCTGTTCCAAAGTTTTTGGCCTTGGGAAAGGTTTATTTGGAGATTGAGGTAAAAGGGTAACTATATAGTGAGTACATCTTAAATGTTACGGAAAGCTATTGGAAGAATTTATGACTTCAGTTCTGTAGGGATGAAAATTTCTCCAGAGAGCCTTATAAGGCTATTTTTTCAAATATCTGAAACTAATATTAAAGGGTTTGTTCTCTAACACATTGCTAAAACAACTTCCCAGGGGAAACAAAAGCAAATCAAATACCTGAATCACTAACATTTTTTCCAGTTTGTACACCAAGATGAGACAGTTTTTTAACGAATAACACTGCTTCAGAAAGGCCCAGTTATCTATCAAACCTGTCTAAACTTAAGTAAAGCAGACTTGCTTGTATAGGACTTTTTTCTTTGGCAAGCCTGATTTTTAGAGACTCATTACTGAAACATTTAACAGATGTTATGTTTATGGAATAGTGCATTGAAATTCAGCTGTGGGTAAGAGATCGGTCTTAGAGATGTCTACTGGAATACTTCTATTTTGTCTTTTTTTAATTGAATTTGATAATAGCTTTAAACTGTGATAGGACAGAAAGTAGACACCTGTCAAAACCCTGGCATCTGTCTCTGTTTTGTTTGTGGTTTTCTTTTTTTCCATTGGCCATAATTCTTGTGATTTTGTTGTTGAGAGTAAGGATTGCATTGGAGGTGTAAAACTGAACCATATTGTGAGATTTGCACGGGGTGGCTGAAGATCCTGCAAGGCTGTACAGGAGAGGCGTATTTAGACCCATGTTCTGTAGGAATCTTTTGGCACTTGGGGACCAGTTTCTGCAGTACTGGGTGTTGGGACAAAAACGAAACTATGTGACTCTTGAAGAAAAGTGAGGAAATGCAACTGTCTGCAGAGAAGCATCTGTACGGTCTTGGGCTGAGTAGCAGAATCCCCACAGCCCTGGCTTTCCAAAATGGCTGTGAAGTCGCACCTGTTCATAGAGTGTATTTAATCCTTTCAGTACGTTTGAATGTGCAATAAACCAGTCAGATAGGAAAAACGCAAAATGGATTATTGCCCAAAAGCTTTGCATGCAGTCTCATGTGGATTTTTCACTAAAAGTTTTTTTTAAAACAAACAAACAAAAAAAAACCCAAAAAACCAAAACAGATACTAAAGCCCACTGCTAACAAAAATCCTATCACGCATCACGCAAGCTCTACTACAGCACAACTGGCTCAGTAAAAGCCAAGCGAGGTGAAGGTAAAGGCCCTTGATTTGGAGATCCGTAGGTCAAGTAGCTTTATGTCAACGAGACAGTTGACATATGATAGTTCCTAATGTCTTTGCTAGGTCAGTGTTTATTGAATGCACAAAATAAGAATAGGCAAGGATTGGTGTTTTGAAAAGTCCGTCTGTTTTTTGCTGTATTTAAAAGCCCTTGTCCAGGTACCTCCTCCATGCTGACAGTAATGAGAATAGGGCGCTGTCTTTTTAATTATTTCCGTTCTCTTTTAAACAGCCTCACCACCTCTCCCATCGTGTCGTCTTTGCAATTTTGTGCCACTTCAGTGACGATGAAGACATTTTTTGTGTTTTCTGTACATGCATTTGAGGCAGGCCTTAAAGTTGGTTGGATGGATGGAGGGAAATAAAGAAGTGAGGCAGAATGGGTTTTAAGCGATGGCTTGTTCTTCCTACTGCTGGTTTCAAGGCCAGGGAAGGATGAAATGCAAACAAGAGTTTGCACGGCTTGAGTCATTGACTCTCGGAGGTCTCGGGAGCTGTTTGGATAACCTCAGCTGTCTGAATTTGTATGTTCATTCCCACTTGGTCTGCCAGCATTTGAACTGGTTGTTACTTCTCAGACTTGCCCAAAGAATAACATCAAGTCTGGTGTTCACTTTGTCATTACACATTCCACCTTGTACACGGATACTCTTGGATCTGACCTGAAGGAGATACGAGGTACAGTGTGTCTTTTGTTCCTGTCCTAAAGAACCTAAAAACCGGTCCACCGGCGCAGACCTTCAGTGCTTGCCCTGATACTGCTCATCAGCCTATACTATATGCTCAGGGATGTAGGAAACCACCACTTCGCTCGTGTTTTAAATCGGGAAGAAACGAGACTGTTTTATGAACGTTAGCATTAACTTGGGCATTATGTTAGACGAGACCCCGCTTCAACAAGGCTGCTCGAAGCTCCAGACGGTGAAATCGGCGTTTGCTCAGCAGTACGTGCTTAGTTCAAGTCCAGGTGGTTATAAAATCCAGCATTGTGTAAATCAGTGATCCAGCCACCAGGCCCTCTGGAGCCGGTGCCCAGGTTCAGGGCCGTGTGGCACAGCAAGTTCCCAGAAACACAGTATGGATCTGTTTTTAATTTGTTAATTTTTTTGTTCCTCAACCACTTTATAATGTATTTTTTTAATTTATTATTTTGTAATGTCATGTTTAAGTATTGCTGCTATCCTTGTTATTCTTCCCACTGTTTTTATTGCAGATTTATTTTGTGAAAGTTGTACACTAATGTTTCATTTTATGTCTAAATCAAAGTATTTAAAGAAATACTAGTTCTATTTAATGTGGTTATGGAACCAGCTGGAATAAACAGTGATTGTATAGTAGGCTGGACCCAGGAGGTCATGTTCATTTTTGTTACATATGCAATAAACTCACAACTTTAAAATCTTGGCATCCACCGTTTTGTTTGTTTAAAATATTTATGGAAGTCACAGGAGAATCGATACACTCTTAATTCGAGCGTGGTAGTGGTGTGCTTAGCTTAGCTGGGGATGGGGGCGGAGGATAAAGGCGGCAACAACAGAAAAATATTGCTGTCATTCCAAATTCTGTAGCATTACAAAATACTTGGCAAGGTTAAAAAAAACTAAGGGTTTGACAGACGCAGAGGCCAGCGTGATGAAGCTGTCCTGGTGTTAGCGGTGACCGGGCTCATGAATTTTGGTGTTTTCTCACAAAACTGGCTCACGCTGTTCTGAGCAGCAGCCTCTCTGCGGTGGGATTGTGGTTGCGGTAGCTGATTCGGTGGACAAGATACGGGAATGCAACTGATTTAACAGGTTTATATGGACCGCCCAGATAAAAGTCCTCCTCTCCAGGTAAACACTTCGTCTCATTCATTCTTGAACTGATTAATTACCAGCCTTAATCTTTTCCCCTTCTTACCTTACTATTTGTCCTATTATTTTCCCACCTCAGCTTTCGGGAAAGAAATTATAATCCTTCCTCCCTGCCATGAGAGTTGGAGGAAGATTCGTTAATGCTGATGAACCTCTGCTTTCCCGTTCGGTGGGTTTTTTCTAATTAGTTGTGTTTTGCAAGTGGCGGAAGAGGGGTACGAGTCTGAGGACGGCTCGGGGTGTGCTGCCGCAGAGCCTGCCCTCTAAAGCTGAAAGCCAGGGTTTCTTTAATCTGTGCACATTTTATTTATTTGTGGCGTTTTTTTAAAGGGGGGAACAGGGAATAATTCAATAATATTTTTTAATTCTTTGGGTAACTTCACAATATGATCAAAAGCACTAAGATAGAACGAGCAAACAGCTCTGGGGCTGGTTTCGCCCACCCCCTCGTTTCAGCCAGCAGCAGGGACTGGACAAATTCTGCTTGATGATGTGGAGCAAGAACTGCTCTCAGCCCTTCAGCGCTCTGCCAGACACTCATGTTTTCTTTAATAAACACTTTTTGGGAATTTCTGGTATCCTGCTGGTATGAGGACACAGCTAAGAGAAGAGGGGGATTCCTGTAGCCCGCTCCCGTGGATGCGGTGTGCTGTGGAGGGGTTGCTGTCGGACTTGTGCGCTACGTGAACTTTTTGAAGACGTGATAAATAAAATTAATATTTCTCCGAAGAAATCTTACAGAGCTCAAGACTGTCTCTTTTATGGAAGCTTGGCATGTCAATTAAATTCCTCGAGTTAAATTTTCCAGTCTCTGCAGAGGCAGCGAAGTACAAAACCAGACTACGAGCAGGAGCACCGGGCTCGTAGCGGCAAGTTCTTTTTCTGATTTACGACGCTGCTCCTGCGTCCCGGGCACGCTGCCTGCTCGGGGGGAGACGGCCCCTGCCCACGAGTGTGTACTGTAAAAAGGTGGGATGGGTTTTAATTCACGAGAAAACCTCTTTATATTTTGCGTCGGCGCTTTACGGTTTGATGCCTCGCTAAACCTAAACCCTCCCTCTCGCTTCCCTTTTCAGCCTTTCTTCGCATGTGGCTTAGGGTAAAAGTTAAACCCCCACAGCTTTGCCAATAAATAATCGCAGGCGAAATCCTTTCAGGCGTGGCGGGGAATGAAGGGCAGGAGGAGGGGATGCTGCTTCTCTTTCTCATCTTGCTAACTGAAAACAAGATCCGACCTAAATTTATGACCCTCTTCTGTGCGCTCTCACAACTACCGGATGGCTGGAGGATGGATGGATGGATGAATGGATGGATGGATGGATGGATGGATGGATGGATGACGCAAACAGCCCCAACCTCTCCTGTGGCCCCTCTCCATTGCTGTGGTGCTCCGGGGGGTAAGAGCCCCTGATGTGGGACCACAGAATCACTAAGGAAAGGAAAGGACCTTCAAGATCATCAAGTCCAA
>NW_010529464.1:0-31937 GCF_000687285.1 Phaethon lepturus | reverse complement strand
TGAGAGGAGACCTTATCGCTCTCTACAACTGAGATAGGGGGTTGTGGCGACGAGGATGTTGGCCTCTTCTCCCAAGTAACTAGTGATAGGACAAGAGGAAATGGCCTCAAGTTGCGCCAGGGGAGGTTTAGATTGGATATTAGGAAAAATTTCTTCACTGAGAGAGTGGTCAGGCATTGGACCAGGCTGCCCAGGGAGGTGGTGGAGTCGCCATCTCTGGAAGTGTTCAAAAAACGTGTGGATGTGGCGCTTCAGGACATGGTTTAGGGAACATGGTGGCGCTGGATTAATGGTTGGACTTGATGATCTTGAAGGTCCTTTCCAACCTAGTGATTCTGTGATTCTGTGATTCTGTGATGTCTGTCTTCAGAAGTGGAGGACACCAGTAAAAGCTAGTTTTGGTGGTGCGGCCCTTATAATTCTCCACTGGTATCAATAATCTTATCTGCATTACATTAACTACTTAGTCATCTAAAGTTGGGTTTTTCAAACTGAGTTTCCATGTTTTGTAGGCATGCTTTTGTTCTACCATTTAGCAGATGAATTTTGCTGATTTGAGTTGTGAGTAGCATGGCTGGTGAGGCAATTCAGGTATCTAGCTACTGAACCAGCAGCATTTGTGCTTGGAATTGACTGTTGGTGCAAAGCGATAGCATGATCAGGGATAGGCACTTTATCACACAGACAAGTCCTTTATTCATTATTTCTTAATTCCATACCACAGATTTGGGCACTATCATGAATGGAAAATTTTGGTTCTTGCTTGGTAGTTCCCACTGAAGTCAGTGAGGCTTTTTTCCATTAGCTTTAATACCAAATAGAGACCAAGTCTTCTTAATCAAAACCAATAGAAGTCAGACTTTTCATCAAAGTAAAGGATTCAGGATTTGATACAACGCAAGCCTGAAGCATATTAT
The DNA here is from genome assembly GCF_000687285.1 of Phaethon lepturus. Classification (NCBI taxonomy): domain Eukaryota; kingdom Metazoa; phylum Chordata; class Aves; order Phaethontiformes; family Phaethontidae; genus Phaethon; species Phaethon lepturus. Next base: position 31,020 of record NW_010529464.1, on the reverse strand, counting down.
TTAACATTATGTCGTTACTTTAAAAGTGGCTGCAAATAATAAGCTTTCTGGGAGTTACTTTGAACAGAGAGGTGTACGTGCACATTTTGGCACTGAAAGGTATTTCCAGGTGGCCTCTACTAACAGCTTGAACTAGAGTTCAAGTTTCGTTCCAAGGGAGTTGGAAAATGATACATTAGAAAACATCCTATTGGTGCTGTTCTTCACTCTACATAAGGAAATAACATAGGAAACCCTTTTCCCACTTGGTTTCCTGTAATTTTTTTAAACTTGTTAGTGTAATTCCACTTCCTCCTTCCAAACTGATTTATGTAATCAGTACTTGATAAAACTGTGCTCTCGAAAAAGGTACACCAGTTTGAATTTCAGTCTGAGAACAAGAGATTTTACTCTTCCTGTTATTTTTTAATTTAAACTTGAAAAGGAAAATTGGGAGTCAGACAGAAGCGTGTGGTTGTTATACGGGGATATGACCAAGGCACAGACTTCAGAAATCAAAAGCTGGTAGAGAGACACTTTTTGATTTATTCTGGTCTTGAATTCCCTTTCAGCTTCCAATGGTGCTGACTCTCTTAGCAAAGTCCTTCTAAAGTAAATCCTGTTAGATTTTGATACCGTGCTTTACCTTTTAAGCTAGTGGTTTAAAATGGGGCCATCAAAATAAGAAGTTCTTATAAAGTGGCCATAGTCTCAGTGCATTTTCGTTTTCAGTTAATAAAACTTTTAAAAGTTACCCAAACAGCCCTTTTGCTTTCCTTTGTTTTCAAACATGAACCTTCTCCCAGTAATTCAGATGACATGATTTAAGCTGACATTAGTCACTTGGGATGACTTACAGAGAATTTATCCATTAAAAAAAGAGCCATAAAAGGGGTCAGAAGTAACTTGCCATTTTATCACATGCGTACATTCACTTTCTTCTTGCCAGGCACAGGCGAAACACAAAGGAACATTTCAGAGGCCCTGGTCCTTTTATTTTTTCCTTGCAAATAGGCATATTTCTAAACTCCAGACTTGAAATTTGGCATGGCCACAACTTTGTGCAAAAAATATCCTTTCTGTTGCCCTTTAAACAAATAACTAATGTTCTCACTTATTCCTTTCTTCTTTTTTTTTTCTTCTCAAACAAATCTGGGCAGAAAAGCCTGTGACCTCTAAATACCATTTGCTCTCTCCTCCAGTCCTTAGCACTACTGTTATGGCTGTAACGATCATGGTGCTGCCACAGCGCTGAGGTTTCTGAAATACAGGCAGTGGCACCCTCCAGCCTGACAGTGGGGAAGAGCAAAACAAAAAGATGCGATCCTCTGCCTTCAGATTTGCAGCCTAAATAGGAGATAAGTGATGGAAGATGCATTTCGATGGGCAACAGCGCACACGGAAATAATGAACAAAATGGTAACCATGATTGCCAGTACTCATAGTATATGAGCAGCTTGACCTTTCCCAGGACTTTTGCAAGACTTTTAAGGAGGGATTTGAAAGAGAAAAATCAGGTACCCCTGCAGAGGCTCGTGTGGAGCCTTTTAGCAACATGGGAGTCCTCATTAAGTGCTTGTTTTCAAATCATCCATATGGGTGAGGGTAACATGTTGGACTGATGAGAGCTGGTATTTAGCTTGTCCAACATGAAATGGCAGATTCTAACTGAGGAGGGAGAAAGCTATGAGCAGATCGGAAAATCAGGCCAAGCAGCTTATGTTTAACGTCACAGAGGAGGGGGAGCGGGCAGCCGGCGCAGGTGTGCAGCGAGGACGGACAGTTAGCATCCTCTCTGGTTTGCACTGGCATCAGAAAAGTTGGCTTCCATTTGTCGGGGCAGAGGCAAACCTGCTGTCTCACCAGAAGGCCTAGCTGAGAAATTTTAGGTGTAGCGGTGAACAGAGAAGCTGTCCACCAGCAGCATTAGGGTAAAGGATCAATAAGCTTGGGGCACGGACCAAATGCGGATCCGAATTTAAGACTGCTGTTGCTGTCTCCAGACTCTTCATCACAGCCAACTCCACCCGAGCTCACTTTTCACAGCCGCTTCCTCTGTTTCTGCTCAGGCTATTTCGGTGCCTCTGGAGACGGTCCAGCGGCCACGTGACTTCCTCCTCAACAAAACATATTCTCCCGTTTCAGCTCGGTTAGTTTTTTTTCTCCCACTGACTTCAGAGCTAACCCTTGGCAAGCGTTCTTGCCAATCAATAGGTTCAATATCTATACGCGAGCATTGTGTCGTATATACGCACCGGGATTTAGTCTGCTACTAGAACTGAGCTTCTTGCGTTCAAGTAATGAAGACAATCATAACAGGCTGTTCCTTCCGTACAAGCTTCTGCATCAGTATTTGCTTTTGGGGAAGTGTCCTGGTTTTGAAGACAGCAAAGTCATGTGTTGTAAAAAAACAAAACAAGCAAAAGAACACTTTAAATAATGCCTGTTTATTATCATAGATAATTGCAGTCTTACATTGTTTAACTGGTCTTCAACTGGCTGAAGTGAAATTATAAATTAGTAACCTAATCCATACTTACAGCTGACACTTGCTTCCGGTATATTCCTCATTCTCAACTCAGAAAAGCTAATGAGTTGCAGCCTTGCTACATTCTCATTAAGGTAAAGTGACGAGCAAGAAAGCGGGTCCAGGCAAGATTATGTGTTGTCTTAATAATTTCTGTAAATTTGCAGTGATTTTGTTTTGTGGTTATGAAGGTTTCAAAAGAAAACCTTACATATTTTACTAGAAATATTGAGTACATTTCAATTTTACTTTTTGCCTACCTCAGTTAATAAAACTCGAATATGCTATTTGACAGGTTTGAACTGAAGAGAAAACTGGTATTAAAAAGCATGATGCGGGCCATTAAATGTACTGTTTCCTATTAGCAAGGACATAATATTGATTTGGAGACAGGAGGACAGATAGGCACCTTTCAAATAGTTCTGCTCCTGTTCCAAGAATTTCAAGAGAAATCACCATCATTCTGATTTTAACTGTCCCTGACGTTTTATGAGTATTAAAAAATTAAGATGAGATGGTTTTTGTATCCCATTGTAATTGCAGTTCTTCCAGGAACTCCTAGCTGCAAAAGCTGATGGTGGCCGACAGCGGGCATTTTCCCCAATGTGTTTTACACCTTCACCTCTCCTCCCAGTACTGCAATGCACCCAGAATTCTCCAGTAGCTGAGATTGGGCTTTTGTTAGCAATAAGAAAACAAATATCTGCTCAAACTAAAGCAAGAGCTTGCAGAAGAGCCTTGGGGAGGGGTTCATCTGGTCTATAATTCAGCTTAAGATTTGCAGTCGCTGCTGCTGGTTAGAGGAGCTGTCTCTAACTTTCCATCCTTACCTCCTTCCAGACGATCCACTGTCATCCACTTAATATCCAGACCGGAGAGAGTATTGCTCGCTGCTCTGGGTCGGCGTAACACATTAATAGCAGAATTCACACCCGCTGCCAGTGTGGGGCAGGGTGTGTGTTATACAGGGTACAAAACATGCATAAGATGGTAACTAGCACAGTAAGACAGTTCCCAGAGTCAAATTCAGGAACACCACACGCCCTAAAAACTCCACTGACCTGAAACGGTGTTTAAAAAAAGCTGGTTTAACTGATTTGTGTTTAAATTTCTTAAGTTTGAATTTCTTTGAATCAAACATATATCGGTGAGCAGCATGTGAAATACTGGTTGTCTTGCTCTTCTCCCCACCCCCTGAAATAGTTCTGTGTTAGAAAATGTGATACATAGCACTAAATACACAGCAAAACAGTGCTCTGAAATTAGGACATCGCATTCTGTTTCGGGCATATAGGCTGCAACGTTGTCTCTTTTTAGGTTTTGATTCTTTGCAGCAAGAGACCTCTGCCATTCATGCTCATTAACCGTTTACAAGCACAAACAAAAGTCAGCTGTGGATGGAGTATTGTGACGGCTTCTGCTCTCCCGGACTTGATGCACTTACATGTAAACAACACTGAAAAAATATTCCAGACATTTGGTACTTACACATGTCTAATTGTCCGACTTGTTGGATAAATATTACTCAAGACTCCTTTCAGTAAGTTATTTCTCTGGGAGATAATGGGTAATCTTACTACATTTGTTATTGCACAGCCTACCTAACTAAATTTGTTATTACAAGTGCAGAGTAGTGAGCAATTAATGCTTCATTTTGAGTCTTCTCAAATGGAATTAATCAGGCTTGCATTTTCTATATTGAAATTGTTGAAGAGAAGACTGAAAAGCCCAGAGCAGCTGCAGAACTCAGAAAGAATGAAGGGCTGAACTTGCACTGAAGATGCAATACTGCCCCGGCTTTGCTTCCATCTGTGAATACAACATCTGCTTTTGAGGAAGTGAAATGAGAAGCTGCATAAATCAATATAAAGATTGTTTCTATTTCCAAGTGTAGTCAGGGCATAGTATTTGTGAAAGAGCATTGACAGTAGGGTGCCATTACTGGTAGAGCACAATATTAAATTCAACGTCATGATTAATGAGGAGGCTGAAGGAAAAGATATACAAGATTATGTCAAACTTTAGTATCCTTTCATGATAATTGCTAAGGTAAATGACACATTACTCATCCAAGTACTCACTAGCATATCCAGTAATCATGATACATACAACTATGTATTAATTAAAAAAAAAAAAGGCCTTTTTTCTGACAATTTTAGAATTAATTATTTGCATATTCTTCTTTTTCAGATTACTATACATAGTCGCCAGCACTTGTATAATGTCCATTAATCTCAGGTAGTATTCATATATTTGCTTCCCGTATGAAATCCTAATTGGTAATGCAAAGAAAAGAATCATGGATTTTTGACAGTTAGACATGAAAAAATCCACCAAACCTCACCATCAATAGCAAGCATTGTTGGTGTTAATAATCCATTCTAAACAAATAAGCCATAGAACAAATTTGTACTGAGGTGTTCCATGTCACTCATGAATTCACTTTTGCAGCAACAAAACCTTCCCTAACCTGTCTTTAAGCTATTAGTCGTTAGTTCTGCTCTGGAAGCACGGTCTGTATTCTCATTTCCAGTGTTTAGTACTTGTGAAAATGGGATTCAATTGGCATGTATCTTTTTCTAGAGTGCACCACATCAACCTTCTGCACATACAAAGTCAAACAATGCTTCAGATAGTCTGCACACAGCTCTTCTTTCTCAGCACTGTCTTGGGCAGAGTGGTTGGTTTTGAGGCGCCGGGCTCATTGGAGACCAGTGGCTCATGAATATAGTAAAGGAGAGAGGCCCTACCCCAAGGACTTGACACAGACTAAGCCAGTTTTGTTACAAAAGCTTAGCTTGGAAGAAAAGTATAAGGGAAGAATTTACAATTTTGCATCATGTAATCACACAACTCTAAAAGCAAAGTTGCTCTTGGTTGTGTCCAACACTTATTGCGTATCAAGCATATAAAACCCACCACCACCATGATTTAAAATACGTTTACATGTGTGCACACATTACAGTCTCACCCTCCAGGGAACTGCTATGTTTTCCTGAAAGTTTATAACTCACAATTACCAGGGCCCAATGACTTAACATTTTCCTAACTGACTTCCAGGAGGCCAGTTTTGACTGCTGCCTCTTGACGAGCCACAGCATTCCAGCTCCCTCGTTAGACTGAAGACAGATATATAAACAAGTATCTCCAAAGTTGCCCTAATTCCTCAGTGGAAGTGATGGGATACTGAAAAATGGAATAACGATAAATTTCAGCAGCTGAATCGTCCGTGCGTTTCAGAGGGCATGGCTGTTCCCTCTGACAGTGAATGGGAGGGTCGGGGCTCAAATTCCTCTGGCAATGTGAATGACCTTTGAAAATTTTGCCGGGCCCTGCTCTGAGTAGTGCAGCGCTAGATGCTGAATTTCCAAGCTGTCTTTGAGGAGCCTGAAGTGATATCCAGGCTCAAGGAGACAGGAACGAACGTAAATCTTGTTTTATCTGGGAAGACAAGAATGAATGGAGCATTATGATCATATGTACATATTTCTTAGTATTTGAAAAGAAACATTTCTGCTGCAAATTCATCCTTGAAAATTTTCCCTTATTCCACTATCCATGAAAACCAGTCAATCAGATCGAGCACTTTCCCTCCAAAAGGCTTCCCATATAAACCCATGGCCATAGGCTTCAGCCTGTAGAATCTACTTCCTCCGCTGGCTCAAATGATGGAAATTCATCTTCTGTTTTGTTTCTTTTGCCTGAAAACTAAGCAGTACACGCAAGCCTTTGATCAAAACTGAATGCTAAAAACAATTCTGCCACACCCCCTTCGCACGGAATAGTGCTTACTCACAGAAATATTCCTTTTGAAGTTGCTTTGTAGATACCAGAGAAATACATAAGAGTCCAGAGGGCTAAGAGATACTGTACTTGTTGAGCAAAGGCCATATTCTGATGTCACCAGATACAGTATTTCTGAATAGTCTTTTATGCAGGGTTTTATTTCAGGGTTCTGTAAGAGGTTTTTTTAGCTGGGGTTTTTTTGCTGGGTTTTTTTTTTTGTTTATAAAGAGAACCTCAGGGATTCCAGAGGGATTTTTGAGAAGGGCAATTATGAGTCCCAAAAACACACCAGTGGAAAGAAATACTGATTCACTAAACAATACAGTTAAAAACAGAAGACACATTAACTGTCTGCATTTTCCTCCTAATATTCATAACACAAGAACGAGCATATCATTTCCAGGGTTTTTAAATAGCTACTTATTTAGATCACCAGAAAATGGCCCCATCCCACATAGGATGCAAAACCCCAGCAATCCACTATTAAATGAAACTGTTCCAGATAAACTGCGAGCCAACTGACCCTGGAAATTTAGTACCCAAGTTGCGTGACTCGAAAATCTGTTCAAAGCAAGGCATGGCTGCAGGCCTTGACTGTTGTACTTTAGTAACCATAGTAACACGGTCTCTGGAGACCTAATGCTAGTGAATTTTCCTTTATTTCAAGGAAGAGTAATAAGAGAAATGTGGCTGGAACTTGTCCTCTCTCTTTTTTTTTTTTTTCCCTCCTCTCCTTATTTTTACTATGCCATGACCTTGACCAAAATATCTTTGAAGTATTTGCTGGCTGATTTTCTGCTATGGGACCAGAAAAAATATCAGGATATATAAAGGATCTTGCCAAAGGAAGTCCTATCTTCCTCAAAATATTTGCCTTCATTCCCAAAGAGAACCTCTTGACTAATAATGTTTCGAAACTTCTTAATGGAAGGAACTGATAACTTTCATCTCACAGCTACTGCGGGCACCAGACTAATGTCGTACTTTCTTTGAACTGACAGATTAATTGTTTTTTTGTTTCAGTAGCAGGTGCAGCTTTTCGTGAGTACATAATTGGATGTACATGTTTTTTCAAAAGAACACAGGCCCCTGTCTGGTGCCAAGCTTTTTTTTTTTTTTTTTCCATTTGGGAAAAAAGAACCCAATTTCATTTTTTAAGTACAATGTAGAAAACTCATGTAAGTGTTTTAAAAAGCCAAATACAAACAAACAAATGTTCACAATACGTACTTAAGTCTGTCTCACATGTTTCAGCTATTATCCAGGATTAGAAATTCCATCTGTCATTGAATCCATATGGTTTACCAAATGGTAGTTTACAACCATGTATTTTTTGCAGATTCGAAGTTAGTTGTATTTTGTTGCAAAAATGTTAATGTCCACACTAATATCTGTGTGTGTTTTTCTGTGTGTGGGTGTGTCCCTCTGTGCATGTGTAAGTATATGCAAAATTGCTAAAAATTGTAGTAGGATGCAAGTGGACTTTATTGATTAAAACACACCAGTTGTGCACAAAGCAAGTAACATCGATGTCGAGCCGTGGAATCGGGTTATTCCCTCCTCTAAATCCAAGAGCCCTCTCTTAGGCCTTCCGATATTCCTAGTGAAAGGAATGAAGTGAAACGAGGAGAGCTGCTTTTATTTCTCTGTGCCGTCCCCTCCGTTTCGGGCGGGCGTGTGCTGGCGTTAGGGCGTGCGAACCACGCGGGTTTGCGGCTGGTCCATGTCCTCTGCCCCTCGGCCCCCCCGGCTACCGGTGGCCCAGCAGACGGCTGCCGCGGTTCCGACGCAGCGCACCAGCGCAGCCTCCCGCGCACTGGCAGCGCGAGAAAGCTGTGCACTGACAGCGCGAGAAAGCTGCCGCTGCGGGTTTTATTTCAGTAACGGAGAATGTCTAGAATCGTAAGCGGAGCCATCTACTTTGTTGTCCTGTTTAACGTGAGACCCGGTAACTTAGAACAAAAAAGCTGTGAATATTTTTTGTTTGTTCTCATGGACTGAAGCTGTCTCTCTCTTCCACTCTGTCCAACAAATCACTAGGATGCTGGCCAGAATAATGGAAAATCTCTATCTGGCATTACTGTAAAGGGCTTGAGTATGGAGTTGTATATGGTACTTGAGAGATTTCTCTGAGAGGTCAGAAGAGATCTTTTCCTACTAAGTTGCAATCACCACTACCCACTTCTGGGGTACCAGACCTGTGCTAGCAACACCCTCCTCCTTTTCCCCAGCTGTGGTAAGTAGGTAAGAAAAGTACAGATCTCAGCCCAGACTCTGACTCTGTACAGAGTCCTCTGTGCTACAGATGTCAGGCTTCACACCGAACTGCACTTCAGGGTAATACTGCGACAACCAAAAAATTTGCCATCGTGTGTAAAACTCACTGATTATGAAGTTTTTACTCCACGTCCAGCTCATTTCTTTCTAGTGTAGCTGAAGCAGCAGGTTTCCCAGCTAAAATGAGGTTTAGAGACACGGAATTTGTGTTAATCCTCAATAGCTTCATGTGGCTCCATAAAAGTTGTTGTTGCACCAAAGCGGGCTTTGCTTTTCCTGCCTGCAGGGCACAGCATCTGATCTCTGCATTTGGGGTCATGAAAACCAGGCATTATTTAGTTAAGAGATCTTAACTCAGGAGAGGACATCAGCATTTTGAGAATAAAACAAAAACAAAGCAGGGGAATTTTGTAATTCTCTTCGTTTACATACCTCCCTCAAATCCACACTCGGTTCTGGCTTAACTTAAACACATGGCTCCTTTAACTTTTCCTCCGCTACTTCTTTCCTCTTGCTCCCTCCCAGCCTTCCTTAATACCTCCTCCAGCCTCACAGATGTAGTTGCCAGTCCGCTGACCTGAATCCTTAGAAATACACATGGTCCTATTTCCCCATCTCATTTTTACAAACTGGTGCACTGGTCCTGCCCAGCTCTGGCTTTGTGAAAGAAAAACTTGTGTAAAGAGAAAGCCGCCTGCCTTCCACTGTAGGGAAGCAAGTTTTACATCTTATAAGTAGAGACTGATGTCTTAGGGTATGTGTCTGGGCCTAAAGAGTATGTACCCATACGTTGGATAAAGAGGATTCATTTTTGAACAGGAGTATTTATTTCTTGATTCATAAAAATAATCCTTGGCAAAGGCAGGTGCTCCCCCATCTATTTCCTACCAGGGCTGAAAAACTCCAGCTTGCCTGCAGGACAATGGAAGGCACGTTTTAAGGATGATACTTTGTGAGATTCTTTGATCATATTCAGATCTTGTTGTAATTTTTGAAGCCTTCCCAGTTAGGGCTTGGTGCCTAGGTCAAGAACATTTCTTTAATGCTCTTAATTTCTACCTGCCCCAGCTGCAGGGGCAGGACTTGGAGGTCTTTTGGAACATGCACAGTAACAGCCAGAGACATCCTCATAAAGGAGCTCCTTAAATGTCCTATGGTAATCTATGTGGAAATTTTTAGTTTGTCTGAATTAAAAGGCATGCCAGATGTTCAAAATGCAATAAAATTCCTAACATCATATCACTGATTGCTGTGAAGATGAGTCCAAAGAGACAAAGTGCCAAAAATGCTTTCTTGTTTCCACTTGACATTGGAAATGGATATGACAGATACCATCTATGGAGGCTCCACTCAGCGCAGTGAAAGGCACAGATGTGAAGATGTAGAAATCTTGACATATTGTCTTCTGGTTGGTGAGGTGCTGGGACAAATTTGGGCATTATTTAGAGCAGAAAACAGTACCAGTCCAGCAATTCCTTGTCCTTGAAGAGTCGACAGGGATAACTAGCATTCAACATAAACCCAACTAGGCAGAGATAACACTTTTTCTGGAAAGGATTGGTATCTATGGAGCTGAGATGGAACTGAACATGGTTTGCCCTTGACTGTTCTTAGCGATGACTCATGGTTAGCATTGACTTAATTGAATCTGTTGCTGCTACGGCTCTTTCCAAACGTAGGTGAGCCGTTGCAGTCTCTCCACTGGATTTCTCCAGTCACTGCTTCACAGGTTCTTTGAGGCGCAGAGCCCCTGGACACGTATGGCCCCACTGGGCCACGCTTCCAAAGGTGCTCCACATTTATGACTGGGGCCAAATCTTCTGAGGAGGTCGGCTTATTGTGCACTGAACTCTTGAAATTCTGCCCACCATTGTCACAGTGGGAACAGGCTCCGAGCAGTCTTGGAAATCTGGTCCTTATTTAGGAACCAAAAAGAGAACCAAACTCACGAAAAATATGTCAGCGTATCTGGTTACTGAGCAATTGAAAATCTGCCCTCATTGTGCTTCGGGATTAACTCAGGATTAATAGGCACATCGCAACAACAGTAAATAAGAGAAAGGTGAAGCAAGGATAATAATAATATAGCAGTATTTCATCAGCACCTACTTGAACTGTAATCTCAAAAGACCTCAAAACCATCGCATGAAAGGATCACCCAAACTACCTTGGAACGCAAGCCTGCTGGGGTGAAGATACGTTACTGAATCTTTATCAAGGGAAGAGAGGCAAAATTCATCAGTCTGCATGCAGCACGATGGATCTTAATGTTTATGTCATGTATTCCATTTAATCCTTACTTTTATTTTTTGATTTCTCTGTTGCTTTCCTTGCATCACTGAGTGTATGAGAATTAATCCAGAATTTTTCTAGACTAAACATTAGTCTATATCAGTGAAATATTTATTGCCTATGTTTTATATTTATGACATTTAGGCAATTATGCTAGGTATATATTTTTATAGAATCTTAAGAAAATAGCCATACTTAAAAGTGCATGTTCAGTTTTAGTGTCATAGCTACAGCAGCACATGTGTTTAATTTTGTTGTTGGAGATTATTATATTACCTACATGTATCTGCATATAAATTCAAAGTAATTATTATGGAATGTAATGTTTTAAATTAAAAGCAACAAAAAAGTAGTTGACACAATTAAACTTTTAATTATATGAATTAATGACAAATTAAAATTTAAAGTAGATAATAATAATGTAATGCAATATTGTACTTACACTGTAATTAGCTACCCTAACTTTTTTAGAAAGGCAAAAAAGCATGTTCCAGATTGTTACTCATTTTTTCATGTTAGGAAAAAATGGCCTTTCTGCAAAAATTTTATGTCCAACTTCTTTGCAGAGTGATTGTTTTCATATCTAGAATATTCTTTAAATTATTACATTTTATACCCATTTTACTCTTTCCTTTCTGATTATCTTTTTAATTATTTTATTTTCCCTTCTTTAGTCACTGAACGGTTTTGCGCTGGTGGTGAGTGCAGATGGAATGATATTTTATGCATCATCAACGATTGTGGACTATCTAGGGTTTCATCAGGTAAATATATTAAGAAGCATTTAGAATGTTTTCTATTTCATGGTCATTGTAATGACCTTCTTGTAGTCACTCCTGCTCACTGGTTTTCTAAAATGCGTCAAGTCTATGTTGCTTTTCCCTATCCTATTCTACTGCTGATTGGACATACTCTATCATGGAAATTAAGTTATTTTACTATGCCATTTCAGACTAATCTTTTTTTTTTTTGTGATCTGACAGGTGAAGATGAATTCCTTCTAGCGTTGTTCCTTCTGTAAAGCTTTTGTTAGCAGAAACACGATCTATTATAAAAAATAAGATTTAGCTAAATGTTTCCTTTCAATTTCAGTATAAGATGCTGCTATTCTAGACTGGTTGCCTGTATATAGTAAATATACTGTAAAGTCACAGAATAACAGAACCACGTAGTTGGAAAAGACCTCTGGAGGTCATCTAGTCCAACCTCCTGCTCAACAGAGATCTAGTTAGATCAGGTTGATCCAGGACTCAGCTAGTCAAGTTTTGAGTTTCTATGACCCCTCTGGAAGACCTGTTCTAGTGTTTAACCACCCTGACTGTAAATTTTTTCACTTACATCGAGTCCCGGTTTCCCATGTTGTCATTTGTGTCTGTTGCTTCTTGTCCTCCCACTTTGTTCTTCCCAGAAGAGTCGGGCTTTGTCTTCTCTACACCTGCTCATTCGGTTGATGTAGACAGCATTAATTTCTTCCTCAAGTTTTCTCTTCTTATGGCTGAACAAACCCTGTTCTTTCCTCTCCTGATATGTCACGTGCTCCAGCCCTCTTAAGTGTCTTGGTAGCACTCTCCTGGGCTCGCTTTTGTATGCTAACACCTTTATCTTCCTGGGGCAACCAAAATTAGAGGGAACTTTGCCTTTGTTGAATTTCTGAGGTTCCTGTCAGGCCACTTTTACAGCCGGTCAAGGTCTGAGTGGCTGTCCTGCTCCCTCTGGTCCGTACCTCTGCAAACCTGTTGAGAGGGGGCTCTACCCCATCGTTCCCTAATCAAGACATTAAAGAGGGTTGGTCCTAGCATCAGCCCCTGCGGGACGTCTCTAGTCAGCGGCTGCCAGTTGGACTTTATTATGACCCACATTTGCATATGCACAAAAGGGTTAAGAATAGAAAGGATCGTCTTAGGATATGACGTCAAAAAGCAGATGTGACAAACGGGGGCCTCTGAAATAACTTTCCTCCATCAATCTTTGCTCTGAAGCGATTGTACACTAGTCATTATTTTAAGGAAAGTCTCAACCTAAAGATAAGTGTCTGCCCCACTACACTTACAAATTAAACATTTCTTGCTGTAATTGTTTCAGACTGATGTAATGCACCAAAACATATATGATTACATTCACGTGGATGATCGCCAGGATTTCTGTAGACAACTGCACTGGGCCATGAATCCTCCCCAGATGTTGTCTGGACAGCAACTACAGACAGAAACAGGTGGGATTGTATATGTCGACTGGAAACATAGGCACCACTGTATAGAGGTAGAACTGCCCTCCACCTACACTCATGTCTGTTCCATGTCATCAGATTCTTCACTGGAAAGCTGCATAGTGGCCATTTGTAATGTTATTGCCCCGTAGATGATGTTTCTTCTTGACACTTTACATTTATAAGGTAGCGTGTGCTATCGAGGCTATAAATTTGATGCTTCCTTTGTTTTTCCCTGACTAACGTACCTACGGATATTCTTATCCATGCAGAATGAACAGCATCAGTGTTCATCCTACCAACCTTTTGTTCGTACTGATCAGGACATTAGTATTCCTCTCATTAATGCAAAAAAATCCCATGCAAAACAATTCTGTGCAGTACCACAGTGGCAACATCACTTTCTGCCATTTGTTTTCCCATGCAAAATGATGTAGACAGGACTCTTCAGAAGAACAAGCGGGTTGAGCAACGCACTTCTTCCTCTGAGGCTGTATTTCCCTAGGATGGCGGGTGGATAGGTGCGCTCAAGGTTTCTCCTGCATGAGGCGTTAAACTGAAATTACGACTACAGAAAACACAATGGTTACCTTTATAAAGAATTATCGATCCCAGCAAAATGTATGCATTTCGCCAGAAGGTGAGGAAGTAGCTGAGGAAAGAAACTGAGGAAGCGCAGCCTCCAGATGGGTGTGGAGAAACTTGCAAGAAATCCTTCAGCAGCCTTTATGAAGTCCTCAGGACCAGAGTCATGAAACTTTGGTAGAATTTCTTGCAGTTTCCTGTGTTTTGCAAGAGTCTTATAGATAGCTGAGGAACCTTACAAGGTTTTGTAGGACGTACACAGAAAACAAACTAAACACTGTGCATTAATATTTCAAACTCTAAAGTTACATATATTTGGAATTTTTGTCCTAATATATACAGTGGAGAATTTCAGCTCCTGAGTTCATACTTCTGTGCAAATACTTGTGTCTTTTGGGACATAAGTATTTTAAAAGCTATGCACTTGTAGTCCAAAACTGGAAAGCACTTCATTAAAAATCGAGGAGGCAGCAGCTGAACATTAGCTAATCAGCCACTGTTCATTTTTTTCTTGCATTAGCATTTTTCCTTATTTTGTTCCTTTTTCTAATGTATTTGCTGTGATCTCTGATCTCAAACCCAGCAACATCTGTTACCCTGCTTTGCATCATTAAAAATCACAAAAACTCATGAAGTAAAAAAGTCAAAGTTTCTGAAGAAACTCACCTGAATCCCATTGTAAAGCTTTTCTTTTTTCTTTTAGTAGAGCATGTGCAGATGTATCTATACATAATACCATTTAATATTTGCCCCTCCATAAAGTAATTTTTAGCAATTTCCCTAACAGCTTCTTCAATTGGCTACAGAACATTTTTTTTCATTCTTTCTTAGTGTGATCTGATATATATTGCCTCCACTGTTGTTTCCTAGGAGAAGAATATATTCTCAGTAAATTGTTTAAAGCTCAAGAGAATGACAGCATGACAACAGATTATTCTGCCTTCTTAACTCGTTGTTTCATTTGTCGAGTTCGCTGCTTGTTGGACAGTACTTCTGGATTCCTTGTAAGTATAATTTCACATAGAGAATGACATACTAGATTTTAATGACTTCATATGAAAAATATTTGAACATAAATATTGAACATAAATATTGTGGAGAGCCATGGATAGGATACACCTTTCATTTGCTGTGCACTAACAAGAAACATCTAAAGACGTTTATTAATACATATAGTGATGAGAGAAAAGAAGGTTGTAACATTTAAATGAAAATAATCTATAAACATTTATGTTTTAATCTCTTTTGGACAATACCTGTTCTCAATTTGTACCAGGCCTAGCACAAGAGCAGCAAGCCCAAGTTTCAACCATTAACATTTAAGCACAAAGAATTTGCTTTGAGGAACAGGAATAATAATGATCCATTTTCCCCTTTTGTAAAGGGTCCTGTAATAATAAAAACCAGAATTAGAAAGCCTCTCACATGCTCCTCAAATATCCTTACTAGGAGTGGCTCGTCTCTAGGTGTCACTTCCCCATTTGCTTAGGAAAGACCAGTGCTGTTTCTTCTTATGACAAAGTATGGCACATGCAAAGAAAATGAGAGGATCAACACGGGACAGGGAAATGCAACTTCTGCCTCAGGTGCTCACTTGCTGGAAGACCATGGGACTGAACAGACGTAACAGTCAGTCTTTTCTGCCTCCCTGTTTTAATCTTGTAGCTCTGGAAAATGCCCAGCTAAAACGGACTGATTTTGTGGTAGGTAATTTTTTCACCACGAGGCAGCAGCTTGCTGTTATCTTGATCTCTCCCTTCTGGTTATATGAAGGTTCAAGGCGGGGATAGATGGTTCCTTCCAAGCTATGTACTTTGCATCTGGCTGTCTTGGGCATATCTTTTCCCTTGGCGTCTGCCTGCAGAGCCCTTGGACTGAGCCAGTCCGTGCACTTCCCAGAGAAAGTGCCAGGCAAGAGGAAAGAAACTTAGGAACCATCTCACTGGAGAGAACAGAGCATGGAAAAATAATAGTTCCAGTGAGGCACAGAGGAAATAGCTGTTTGCACCACCATACACTGCCCGTCTCGGCAAACAGAACATAATGCAGAACTTCTACTTTTAGTACGCAGGAGAGAAAAAAAACAAAAACCAGCCTCAAATGACTCATTTTACTGTTGATATTCCCTCCACTCTGAAATGGCATGGTTTAAATCATATGAAGATAATGAAATTCCTAGTTTTTCTCCCTGTTTCAAAAGTGGTTTTGGTGTTAAATAACACGGTCCTAGCTTGTATTCGCATTTTAAATGTTTATGCATGAAATGCTTAAGGTAATTTTTTAATTTATTTATTTTTTTGTATAACAGACAATGCAGTTCCAAGGCAAACTAAAGTTTCTTTTTGGACAAAGGAAGAAATCCTCATCAGGAACAGTATTGCCACCTCAGTTGTCCTTATTCTGCATAGTGGTACCACTTCTGCTCCCTTCCGTGACAGAAATGAAGATGAAAAGCCTGCTTGTGAAAGCAAAACACAAAGCTGATGATACAGCAGCAGTGAATACAAAGTATTTTCAAATTAATCTTTTAGCAATTAGTAAAATATACTATGGGCTTTATGTTTAATTAAGCATGTAAAAAGCAGAAATTACACTAAATAACTCTCCATTTTGAAACTGTTTCCTAGAAAAGTGAATAATTTCTCTGCACTTAATTATCTAATACATAATAACTATACTATAATAACTATACTATACTATGTTGTACTTTATGTATAATGCATATTAAATGTTATATTATTGTATAAATAATTTTATCTAAAAACTGGAAAGTTAGGATATCGTCCTAACTTTCAGAAGTTATCAATGCAGAAAGTCATTCTACTAGCTGTGAAAGTGGAGAAGAAAATGTTTTTTTACTGAGAGTCATCAAATTCCAGTATCTTCTGGTAGCACAGTTGTTTGGACTTGGGCATTTTGGTAGCAAACAAAGGAAAAGGAAAACTTAAGCAAGCTGAATGTGCGTGTGTGTGTTCACATAGAGTCAAGTGAGATGTATTTGGTGTATGTATTTATGGTAGAACAGAAGGCTTATGAACACATAAGTCTACAATCGCACTAAATGGCCTGGGGCTGATCACTTGGTAGCAATCAGAGAAGATCAGGACAGATTGTGTTCACACTCATTTCCTTCCTAACACTTATTTTCGTTATTTGTCTATGATTGAATTTTAGTTGACATTTGGGGCTAGGATTATGTTTTCCCTTTTTTGGCTAAATATAACCTTACAGAAATGAGGTCCATTGCTGTGAAGTAAAATGCTCATCAGTGTGACTGACAGCATCATACTCTGGCTTTTAATTAGAATATGCTTGTGTATGTGTGAATTTACTATGTAGAGGCGTGCTGTGGTTCTAGCACATACATCCTTTTGACAAGAATTAAATTACTCGAAGGCTGATATAAAGGACTATGCAGGCTTGTGGAACAGAGTTAGAAAGTCATTTCCGCTTGCTAGTTTTTCAGTGGCCCAGGCAAAATTCATTGATGACCAGGATTGAGCTCCCAGAAGAGAGGTGCTTTACTTCAGTTTTACTAACTGACTGTACAGTGGCCAAGGATTTGACAAGAATGAAGTGGGCATTTAACTTCAGTTTTCCTTTGGTTCAGGCCTGAAGCATGCTGGCCAGGGATGGTGAGCAAATTCATACAGTCATTTCTTTTCTGATGGTCTTAATAAAGCGAAAAATTTGTAGAGCAGAGGTTTGCACACTTCACGAGCCCTAATACGTATTTTGAACTAAAGATTGGAAGAAATCCATTCAAATCTTATGACGATTATTGCAAATTGAAGTCATGCTAACTCTTAAGTGCATTGCTGGTGAGTGTGATGTACGTACCTTGAACGTACCTTGAATAGGCAGAGCAGAATATACACAGCATTTGTCTCAATTCAAGCTGAAACTTATTATTCCAGATATAGTAAGTTGTGAGCAGAATATTCCTAAACAGAACTATTCCTCTCAGTTGAATGCAGAATTCCAGTCATACACTTGCTTGAGTAACTGAATGAGGCAAGAAACAAAAATAATTATTTAGTGTTGGTTACTATGTATTTAAACCACAAGTCTTTGCTAATGGTCAACAGCTTGAAGATCACATCTTTCAGAGTTTGTGGCTTTACTGTCATTCACTGACAAGAATTTTCCACATTTTCTGTCCTCTACAGCTCCACCGCCAAAGGTAATTCAGGTCTGTGTGAAGCAGCAGAATTATATGGAAGAAACAGTCATCATGAAGGTGCAGCTTTCACCAATGTGTTACAGATTGCGGAAAACCAAATCAAAGGTATGTCTGCTAAGTGATTCTGGACTATATACAGTTCATGGAGAAAGAACCCTGATTTTTCTTTCCCCCTGTTAGGTTTTCCAGATTTTGATCCCGATGCTCTCTCTTTTCTTCTCCCTAAAACCGCTTCTGTAAAAAAAAGTAAAAATAAACTGTCTGCCTCAAAAGATAGTGCTGAATCAGTCTGCTATTTCAGAGTGGGCAGAAATACTGTGATGCCAAGTTTACAGATATATGAACAATCATAATAAATAGGAATACTGAACATACGCTTTCCTAAAAAAGGCAGCACTGAATTTAACAAGACAATGTGAAAATCTTAATAATAAATTATCATATCTATCCCTGCTTGAGGTAAACTGGATAATATGTTACAAATGCTACTTTTCCACAAAGATCAGAAAACAGAGGAAAATTAGAGTGTATTGTCTTTAAAACTCATGATTTGCTTGCAGCTTTGACTCATGCTTTTCCTGTGTTTGGCTGTGGCAATATTATGAGAGTCTATGCTGTATCTCAGATTTTACAATGGATAAAATTTTGATGGTGAGTCTTCCCCAATGGGCAACTTCTTCTTGAGTAGAGTTGTACTCAGCCTTCTGTCTTACCTGCTGGAAACCTTTAACTTCTTTAAAACCATTCCTCTGTCATAGCCCCATTTTTCAAGAACATTTTCTCGTTGATCTAGTACTATTACTGAGAGGGAAAAATGATAATGAACTAATAATACTGAAAACTCCTTGGTTACAGTTTAAATGTTTCTAACTGCCTCTTTAGGTTTTTCATATTTTTTTTAAAATGTAATTTGTCTAGTTCTCTGACATACTTTAGCTTGTACTTCCCTGTGCTGATGATTTCAGGGTAGCAAACCAACCTGTGAATATTCACCTGTAGTTTAGGTAAGAAAAAATATTAAATACTGCTTGTATTAAAATAGATTTTCTTTTAAATTGTATAGCAAAGAATAATGGAGAAAATGGCATTTCTCTAGTCAAAGTACAAACAAATGAAGATCACTGGGTCTGGGTTCAAGCTAACGCTCAACTTCTGTATCGAAGTGGTTGCTCAGAATATGTCCTTGCCCAACAGCAAATGTTAAAGTAAGTATATTTTCCAATACTAAAGAAAATCTGTATTTCAGAAAAATTAATGTATTCTTCATCTATGAGTTCTTTAAAAGGACTGTAGGGACCTAAGAAAAGAGCTGTATGAGAAGAGTTTAGTTTACTCGCCAAATGGAAATTCATTTTTGTTGTGGATCGTATGAAATGGCTGTTATAATCCTAAACAATATTTGTTTCTTTTTTTCAGTCTTTTTTCTTCTGAAGTCAAGTGTACATACATATTAAAAGAGAATACTTCAAAACTAAAATGCTTTATTAGTAGTATGTTTTAACTTTCTTGCACAAAAACGTATTTTCGGGTTTTGTGTTACTTTGGAGCTGAAAATCTTTGCTGATTTAGTGTCCTTGTTGTACTACTTTTTAACATTTGACTATGCTAAGCTTTTTTTTTTCCTTTGTGGATGACAGTTGAGCTTGTATTTTTAGTTGTGGATGTTCAACATAATCTAAACAGGGGTGCTCATATTCATTTTATGTTTGTAGATAGATACATCTAGTTGGCTGTAGGCTCAGCCTTGGAGTGGAAGCTAATCTCACAGATTCGCCTCTCCACCAGGTTTTACCCTTTCCTTCCAAACAGGCTCTTCTTCCTTCCCCCATGGGATTGTCTGTTCCAGTTCCTGTGGGCCTTGTTGAGGTATCTCTTCAAGCCGGTGTGACGGAAGAGATAAGAGGGTGGACTGAATGAGCAGGGGCCAGGAGGTGTACACAGCCACCATCTGGCCCAGGGGAAAAAATATGGCTATCTCTGTTCTTTTCCTTTTGGATGCCTCACAGGTGGAAGAAATAGATGAAAAAGTCTTTGAACTTCTACAGTAGGTATCCCTTGCAGGCAGCGTATGTCCCAGGACCCACCTAGTATCCACGTGAATAGCAGAGGAGCTCCCACCTGAGGGTGATGGAACTCTTTACCTTTACTGGGATGGCATAAACGTCATCTTGCTCTGTGAGGAAACTTCTATTAAGAAGCAGATTAAAAAGGGCTGTTTTTTGTATTCAAGTCTCTACTTCTAAAATTATTTTTGTGTAATTAAGCATGCTCTTGGATGTTTATTTAGTTACATTTTTACCCTCCAAGTGGTTAAAATCCTTCCTTTGTGCTTGATAGATCCTGCAGACTGAAGTGTTACAAGAGTTGGCCTTGCAGATTATATTCAGTTCTGTTGTCCTGATAGTCTGCAATAGACTTCATCCTTACTACTACTTTTTTTGTTAAAATGTATGCTGTCTTCCTGGAAACTTACATTATTTTGGAGAACTTTCACTAGATACTATTTCACTGTAAAATTCTTCATTTGGGTGTCAAAGCTTTTGTGACTATTGCATTTGGTTCAGTAAATTGCTTCCCAATTAGACCATTTCCTGAAAAGCTAGTTCTGGAGCAAACCTGTATCATACCATTTGCATCTCAAGACTGTCAATAATAATAACAATATTTAGCAGAGGACTGAAAATATTTTATACCTCATGGGAAAAAAAGTACCTTTCTTGGTGCGCATTTAATACAGTGGTGCACATTTATTACAGTGGGACATTCTCTCTTTGTAACAACATGGACTCCCTCTAGTGGAAAATCCTATACTTGCACTTTGAGTCCATGCCCAAGGAAAAAGTTCTTAACGATGAACTAAGAAAAAGCCTTCTAAAACCTTTACTACTTCTCCAGGTTTTCATGCTTGGTTTCTTATTGAGATGTCCACCTCTTGTTTGAAAAGGGAGAGGATGGTTTTCTAGCACTGATCCTGCCTGGTCGGGAATCAGCATGTTAGTGACTTTCAGACAAATCCCGAACCTGAAGATTTGGACCCGAAGTTCTGAAAACTGCTGCATTGGTCATGGAAATGCTCAGGCAACTTTCTCTGCCAGAGCTCTTCACTAACGTTGAGTACTTCAGCTGGAGGTCATGGAAAATGAATTCACTGGCCATCTTAGAAAATGAAAGACAACATGAATTAAGTTAGACATGTAAAACAAAGCTATGCCCAGTATGAACATCTGTGACTGTTCTGGACACTTAATTCAGGCATTTTATTTCCTCTCAGCTAACTCTGCATTCTCAAAATACAAGACCCCCATGGTTCTCCCTCAAATCACTTTGATCAGAAAGTTCTCGTGTGTCCAATTAATTCCTTGTTAACAAAATACATCTCATTTAAGATACACTTTGCATTTTAGCTCTAGATTTTTCTGCACACAAATATTATTTGGATATATTTTAAGGGAAGAACAAATGTGTAAGGTAGTTACCATACTGTACTACAATATTTATGGTCTTTGTGAACTGTGTGCCTGAAATGGAAGAATAAATGCATGCCAGAATTTAAATGAAACAGTGCCACACAAAGGTAGCTGTGCACACACATTTATGCCCAGATGCATGCACACCCTTTTTTTCTCTTGAACAAATGCAAAAGTATATGCACAAGAGTATGAGAGTCCCATATTAAGTTAAAGACAAAGTATTGCTTGTAATATATGTCGAGCTACTCTGTATCCCAGAAAACATCCATGTCGAAACCTCTGATTGACTGATTTTTTTCTACTGTTATTGAAAGGGAAGAAGATGAACAACTGAAGATACCAAGCGGTTTTGCCAGTTTGAAAGGAAACCTGGAGGGAGTTTCCTGTAACAGTGCCATTGAAAGTCTGGGCCAGTGGAAGCATCTTAACTGGACAGCAGTAAAAAATGAACAAGATAATGTAAAAGTGAAGTTTGAGTCTCATACAAACGGTGAGTGTTTTATGCAAGAGGAACCTCTCAGTTCTAACACATCAATTTTAGGTGTTCAAAACAACTGCACCATAAACAGTAGCTGGACTTCAAGAAACTCAAGCTCCTGTTCCATGAACCAGCGAATGAACACATGTTCGAACAGGAGAGCTGGATCATTCTACAACAGAGACCAAAGTTTCTTAAATTTAGCATCAACTTGCCCTTCCCACTGGGGAAGCGCAGAAAGCTGCCAGTCTTACTTGGGTGTACAACAGCGTTGTGCGGAGAACTATGCGACGGACCATCTGAAACTGCAGAGACCGTTAATATCCTCAGAGTCTCTCTATGATGCAGCCTTTCCCTTGGAGATGCCTATCAAAACGGAATACGATTCCGATTCTGAAAACATTGCCGATAACTACCTGACGTCACAAAACCGAGCCTGGCTGGATGAGAACGGCTTGGTGAGAAAGCAAGTGTTTAGCTACCCCAATAGAGTGCACCTCAAAACAGAACCGGACCTCTGTGACCCAGCCTCACCTTGTCAGAAGCCAAGGCACTGCCTTTACACGCCGCATAATTGGCAATGCATCGTAGCAAACCATCCCAACAACCTAAACCTGAACAGATCTTGCAAGGGTTCACGTAGCAAGGAGGTGGCCCCGTTTTGCCCTCAGAACTCCTCTGGGTGTTTGGAAAGCATGCCTGACCTGCTGCACACAGCATGCTATGGCCACTTCTACAGCCCCAGCCCAGGGGAGGAGAAAGAGCAGAATAACGAGGTTTTCAAAATGCCGTGTGAATTTAAAAACCCCTGCTTGGTTCAAGCAATCAAGCGTGAGCCGCTGGATTCTCCACCATTGTCTAACAGTGGACAGAACAGAGTACATTTGAGCTTCCCTGAAAACACATTAGCAGGTCCTGTGCCTCATAAAACCACTGAATGTACGTTTTTACAATAGATTTTATAACATTTGGAATATTTATAATGTTAAAAGCAAGAAGTTGTAGATCTTCTCCCTGTTGGGTTAAATGAGTTACTAAAATTAAAAGCCAGTGGAAAGATTTTGAGTGTGTGTGTGTGTGTGCATCTGTGTGTGAGAAAAACCAGATACAGACACACACAATCCCTTCAGCCCTCACTCCCCCACTGCCCTTCTTTATGTGGTCTTTGGAAAGAAAGACGGATAAAACCTCAGGCACAGAAAAATAATCATTACTCCCTGCACAGGTATACCTGCTAATTTGTCTATATCATCTTTCCTCTCTTGTCTACAGTTCATTACCGAGGTTTAGCTCTTTCTGTTTCCAGCCTTTGTTCTGCTTGCTTTTCTCAAGCTGATGTGATGCCTCTGTGCAAAGAGAAAATGCTTATGGTTTTCAGTGTGGCCAGTTTACCTTGGAAGTTTTTGCATCTATTTTTTTTTGTTACTCTAAGAAGAAGCATCAGCTATTCCTTTATCGCAACATAAATTAACGGTGACAGGCAAGGGCTTCTCAACACAACCCCTTAATTTAAAAGGATAGCATTAATTAAAACAAAATTACTTTCATAAGATGCATTAGAAATTATTTAATTTCAAACTGAAGGTCTTCCCAAGTTTCCTTGATAATACTAATGTTTTAGTACACATATTTTTTCCATTTTAAAGCCGTCAGTCTTTCATGTTGTATTTGAAAAACTGAACAATGGGATGTTATCCACTTCTATAAATGAGTTACAAAGTGCTGTTAAACGTACATGAGAAGAAAATATTTCTCCAATTATTCTCCTTGCTGTTACTTGTAACATTAACAAAGGAAAGGCAATTTTTAATTTGATGATATCTCTTTGACTGCTAGCAGCTTGTTAGACATTATCACCTGACATCAAAACCAAATTCCAGACTAATATTAGATATGTTATTTTCAAAAGCATCCTTGTTTCCTTCCCAGAAGAACAGCTTAATCTCACCGAGAGCTAACTGGAGGATGTATACCTTTCAAAAGGACTTTGGTGCACTTTGGTGCTTTTGAAAACAGATTAATATGCTTTCCTTTGAACCCAGACAGTAATTTATTTCCACTAAAAAAAAAAATCTACAAATTCTGTTTTGGTTTTTGTTGTTGTTGTAGTTTGACTCCTGCACTAACTTTTGTTTTAAAATTGCACTATTTCAACTTTCTATCAACTTCACCTATAGAAAAACAACATCGTTTAAAAAAACCTTAGATGTGTATGTGCTTTCTGAAAGAAGCCCTATAATGAATGTTTTCTTTTTCAAAATGTTATAAATTATTATAATGTCTTCATTTCTATACCTACTAGCCACTAAGGGCATGGCTTTACATGCCAGCAAAGTGGCACAGACTTTTCCCAAATGCTATAAAAATGAGGGATAAACGTAGTTTCCAGGTAGGGGAATAGTTCTGCACCTGGGAAGCTGCTGTTCTCCAAGACTGTCTTCTCTGATAGAAATTACTGCCTGTATGTTAGAGTTGGCAGATGTAACGATATAGATTCTCTGCACGTCAGTTAAGTGCTTATGAACTATGGTTTCATCTGAAATGCTGCACTTTACACTGAAATGGTTGATACACACATACTTTTTGATGACTGTCCTGCAGAAGGCAGTATTCCCAGCAGAAAGGCAAGAGTGGACAGTGGAGAGGCAATAACCTGTTACTGTAGCTCAGGTTAAATCTGTCATAGTCCATCTGACCATAGCCAAGCCATGAGAACATCTTTTTTTGCATCGGGAGTAAATCAGCTCCCTGTTGGCTATGTGCTGGCTCTTATTTGAGACAGTCTTGACATCCTTGTCTTGATAGTCGTACCAGTGGGTGCAATGCACCATCAGACCCCTCTCAGAGCTGAGACCATAGCGGGGGAATTTACACAGCTCTTTGGTACACCACTGTTCATGTCACATAAATTTAAGCCGAATTGCAAAAATACTTTTGGGGCAAGCAAACTGGGTACTTATATAGAGTGAGACTGTCAGGAACCAGCAGTGCTGCACAACCTCTGCCTCGCTGATCCACTGTCTACACAAATAAGAACAGCAGTTGCTTCTAGACCCTCGCAGAGTTGCTCTCATAGTCCTTTGCTTGGCATGCAGGAGTGGCACTGCTTACGCCCTGGTGCCAGACACTCTGCTGTGGCAGCACAGCTGCTGGTCGAGTTGTGCTATGAACGGTCTAATATTCTCCAGTCCAGCTGCTTGTGCAGCTGCCTGGCAGAAATGGGATTGTGTGGAGAGAGGGTAGTGTGGAAATAGATGGCTGGGCACAAGTGGAGGACATGCCAGCATGATTGTGGAAAAGCTGCTCATCTAATTTCATGCTTGGACTCACCATCACATCCCTCTGAATGAGAGTACCTGGGCCTGGTTTCGCGCTACCTTGCATCTTCTATTGTCATTTACATGGATGAAACATGACTGTAAAACACTACTATCCTCATCTGGACATGCTGGTGCCATTTTGCATGATGTAAGTGGTTACACCAAGTGCAACTCTCCAGAGGACTATGCCACTGAATGCCTTGCATCTGCTTAGAAGTATTTCCTGGCATGACTACAGTGGGAGAACTATACCAGCCAGATTTCTCTCTTCAGTGAGGAAGCAACTTATACTAACAACAGAAGTCCTCTTACAGATATCCCCATTACAGAGTAAAGGCTATTTTGTTGACATAACCCTATCTCCTCTAAGGCTTTCCTGGTTTATTTCAGTTGGGATAATTTTTCTCATGTTCCCAACAAATCCAGTCACATTTTACGCATCTTAATTGATATTATAGATGTAGATGAAGCTTCTGCATGTAAGAGACTCTAACCTGATATAAGAGATGAAACGGCCTTCTTCTAGGAGGCTGGATGAACGTGTGACTCGGAAGTGACATGTCACCTTCTGATTTCCCCTTCTGTAAATGCAGTCAGGTTTGCTTCTTTATTGTTCCATAAAGTCTGAACCCAAGAAAAACACACTTATCCTGTGCATCATGTTTGAATTTGGCCCATTTAATTTGTGGTTGAGTTGTTATTCCAGGTCTCACATGAAAAAATGTGGTATCAGTGGAATTTTTTGTAGTCTAAGTTGTCACACACATGCAGCAATCTCCTAAGAACTGTGCTTATAAAGTTGATCAGAGATCAACTTACCCTCTTTTTGGACAATCACTAACCACTGTTGATAGTAAACAAAGACCAGTTCCTTCTAAGTACTTGGTTTATTGCACCATTTGGAAAGAACAGAAGAAATAAATGATAAAAAAGAATCTCTTGCTATCTGCTTTTAAGGCACAGATATTCCTTCATCCTCTCCCCATGACATGTGCCCTGGATTGTGTCTGGACTGAAATCTGACACTGCATTGTACCCTGTTAAATAGCCACTGATTTAATCTTATAAAACCTTTTTGTATGCAGACATTAATGATCCCCAGACACTGATCAGTAAATAGCATGAAAGACAGAGCAGTTGTTTTAAATGGTTAAATTTTCTTAGTGGTTGTTGTTGCTTTGGTGTTATTTTAAAAAACAGCACTGAGAAGTAGGGTTTAAGATGTTTTCAGTCACTGGTGTTTAGCTTTCATCCTTAATGAGCTGGTATTTGTGTCCCTCAAGTGCAGCCCTAAAGTCTGTTTCACGAGATCACAGTACGTTTATTGTAACAACAATAACAAAATTCTTCTTGTAGAAGTATGCCTAGTCAAACGCTTGCCTGATATGAACTTGTGGCATTCAGGCTGAAAGAAATGCCTTTTTCCAGTGTGTGCCTCTAACACCTGACTGATATGATAGCATTCAAACTTCTTCAGCCATAAGCTCTCCAGAGGCTGAGACAGAATGAACTCACGAATTCTGGTGTTCGGGGAGGATGTTTTTTGGTATGGTAGAGAAGTGGTTCTAAAAGCTTTGAGAATGTGTTTCTCTCTGAGATGTTACTCGGTCCACAGACAGCAGAGACTATTATTAATGCTAAAGCTGTTGATTAAGGTCTTGCCTTTACTGAGAATGTGGCCTGATTTTAGTTGTCAGTGGACAGCTGCTGAGCACCATATAAACGTTTAGCTGAGTACTCAACTGAAGTACACCATTGCAAGACACTATTTTTACTGAAAACCAACATGATTTGAACTAGGGGTAAACTTGTACAGCAGAAACAGTGGATTTTCCTGCTACTTCTAAGGTTTGCTGGGATGCAGTTACACCAGTGGCTGAAACTGGGGCAGACCTCCACTGTAGATAACACTATCAATAATTTATAGTCACTTTAGACTCTTTGGATACTGAAGCAGAGCTTTGTTTTGAAAATCTTAAGCAAGGGCAGCAGTGTGCGAAGGGTAAGCTGGTTTCAGTTGGTCTTCAGTTTGGAGATTTAACTAGTGAAATGAAAGATCAAGGGACTGTACCTAAATTCTCTGTAGGAGAGACTGACTTCCTAACTCCTTGATTGTGATATAGTAATGTGAAGTGTATCTCTACATTTTAATCACCCCTCATTAGAATGCAGTGATGTAGTCTTAAAATCCTTAGAACTGAGTCTCCTCTGGATGGCATAGGGAGGTCTGACATCTGTGCATCAGCCAGTTCAGTAACACTTTAGGTGCTGATCCTTTGATATGGTATTGAGATCAACAGAGCATGTGCAATTCTTCTGGAAATTCCTAGTGCTTAAAATACTTGGGTGGGAGGCAACAAGCCTAAGGCAAGGAATATTCTGTGGGATAAGATCAAGCTTCTGCTGCCTGGAAGCCTTTCTTAACTCTTTGAGTTGAAGCCATATTGGAACTTAAGTGGGACAGCCTCACCCACTGTAGTTATTTCAGAAAAGCCATTAATTTGTCTTAACAATATATGAAGTTTTAATTGAAATGGTTAAAAGACACCATTTCCCCTGCCTACAAACACATACATTGCCTTAGTGGGAAAAAAGTTAACATACTCATTTTCTTTCTTCAGTGTCATGTAACTAAAAAACCTAATCTCAGAATGATGGAGTTACAGAGCCCTTGTTCTATTTTTCTTGTCCTTCCACTCTCTTCTTCTCTTTCTCTCTACTGTCTTAGTATAAACATTCAAAATGGAAAGACTTTTCTGATTATATTGAGACAAAAACCCTAAACCTAAACCAGATTGTAGAAAAATACTTGCTAGAAAAAGTGTCTTTCCCTGGAGTTTCTTCCTCTCTTTTAAATCTTGCAAAGCCCTACATGAAATCACGTGTCACAACTGAAGCAGACTTCTGTAACGTGCATAGTGAGCAAAGAGATTCTGCAGGTGGCTGTGCTCAGGTTGTAGTCACAAGGTTCTTATCTAGCTGAAGGAGACTCATGCAAGAGGGCTGCTGGTAGCTTATGTTCATAGACACTACTACCCTGACAAATATATCTTTGTCATGTTTGAATATATGTCGCATATGTTGTCATTACAAATACATTTCCTTATCATGCTACCAGAAATTCTTCTGAACAAAATAATCAGTGATAGGCTGAAAAATATACTAAAACTACAAAGTACTTTTTTAAAAAAAATAACATATGAAGATCCAAGCACTTGCCTGTGCTTCAGAAAAGACTTTCTTTGGGTGGAGGTTTGGAGGGAAATTAAAAAAAAAAGATTGTTAAGAAAAATTTTGGGGAGAAAAAAGATCACCTTGATTGATATATTGCCGTCAAGGTGCAATTATTCTGTGACTATAGCATTAGTTCTCCACCCACTGCTAATAACTCTGTGCTCTGAAATCATGTTCTTATTTTGTCTGTAGAAATGAATTTGTAACTTTTCAGGCTGAAAATAATTTTTTAAAACAAGCATTGAGGTAATTCAGTGTTAAGCTGTATTTCTCAATCAGACTGAAAACATCATTCTAGGAGACATGAAGTGCTCCTGCTCCTTTCCTGGGGTTAGTCTTCACAACTCTGACAAATTCAGTGTCTGCTTTAACTCTTGCTGCTGGTCATCGTAGCTCAGTTGTGCAGTGTGCTCTAACTGTGCTGTCTGAAGTTTCTCAGGATTTCCTTGATGCAACAGGGCTCCAGGCACAACAGCCAAAGTTTCCAGTTTCACATTTGTATTGGTAGAATCATGGTATTCCAATGACTAATATAAAAATATAGCAAAAGGTAATGGAAAGAACATCAGCTGCTTAGCTAGTGTCAGTAATTGTATGTAACTAATTAAAAGGCTATGTCAAAAAATTCAGGTGAAGTTCTGGTCTAGAGCTCCCCATTTTGCACAAGAGGGAGTCATAGGAATTACACTGCTATTCCACCTCTTTTTAGGTCACACCTTGGTCTCTCCCTTCCTTATCCCACTACTCTCCCTTCTGAACATCTTTTTTTCTTTTTTTTTCTTTTCTTTAACTTTTGGACCATATGTATCTTCCCTTTGTTCATTTAAAATGTAAGATAAGGAAAGGAAAGCATCAACTGTTGTGTGATTTTTTTTTTTTAATTTTGTTTTTCTAAGAAATAACTTCAAAAAATCAAAAGTTACCTCAGTTCTCAGTAACAGTATTTAGTTTTCTTTCTACTCTCATCATAGCAAAAAAGATTCTTCCTCTACATGGTCAACAACCTCCTCTCTTCTAAAAGGGTCCTTCCTCACACTCCTTCCCCTCTTAACAAAACCAAAGAACACTTTCTTCCTTAAAGGTAGTTGTGCCCATCGAAAAACTTTTATTTTTTCTTCCTCCAGCTTTGCTACCTTTGTGATTTTATAGGGTGGTACTTTGTGGTCTCCACTCCTTCTGTTTTCTACATCTGTAGCTTTATTTCTACTTGAGGCATACTTCAAACATTTTGCCAAAATAACAATGTTAGGCAGAAGTGCAATCCCCATTTACTCCCTGCCCTCCTTAATAAGACAGCAGTACTTACTAATTACAGCTGTACTCCTAAAACAGAAAAAAAGTCACTTTGCTGGTGAAACATCCTCTCTTTAGGAGGCTGTACTGCCAAGAAACTCTAATCTACCACCAGCAATTTAGTTCTGCAAGTATATATACCGCCAAATCCTTTTGCGTTTAGACCTGGTCTCTCTTTCAAAAAATCAAGGAACCCATTTTCTCCTTTTTTGCTTCTCTCATTTTTTTTTCTACACATTTATTCTTTCACTGTGCAATTGCACTTTTAATACGACATTTTTTTAAAGAGAAGGGTATGGATGCATTATACAACATGTACAGTGCAGTGTTCTCAATTAGTTCATTTTAGGTTTTGAGATTAGAACCACAAAGCATTATGAAGTGTTTTAATATGACTCCATGTAAATGACTGTTACAGAAATGCCCATGGAAAATACCAGTACAAATAATATCACTCATCTTGAAAAGGAGTACAATCTGCCATCAAACTCCACTAGTAATCCTGTATTAAAAGTGCCATTCCTGCTTCTCCTGAAGAAACACAGTGGAGGAGAAGATTAAAAAAAACAGGTGCATGGAGATCTACCAACTGTTTTGACCTAAATGGTATTGGATGATCCCAAAAATTAAGGGCACATTTCTGGAGAGACCACCACAACCACCCAAGCATTATTTGAAAATGTATCGGTTTGCACAAGTAACGCGCATTTAGGCATGCGATTCGGGCACGCGTGCTGGCTACTTCGACAGCTGAAGTATGAGGCAGGCCAGTGGTGGGCAGGCACAGCTCCAGCCCCAACGCCCGCCCCGGGGGAGCGAACACAGCAACTCCTGCAAAAGCAAAAGGAGTTAACGAAAATACCTTTGGTAGCATGTAACCTAACCAGTATTGACTATGCTGCTTTGTATACAAGTATAATAGACGTCAAGATGTATCACTAGCGGGCTAATGAAAAACAGGCAGTAGAGCTTGGATTCGATTATTTTGGAATTTTGTTAAAACCGGTGCACTTTTCTGTTATTTTTTGTACTGTTTTCTGAGTCTGCTTTTAGAAGGAACTTTCAAGTGTATTTCTTAAATTATATTTTACATTTATTACCAGTCGGAAGCATAAAGTTAAGACATTTTAAAATAAATATTTGCATTTAAATTAAAAGTATTGCTGAGTGTGCTTCCTGCCCCTTTTCCAAGGCCTGGAGGCTGCAATCCCCCGCTGCAGCACGGGGCGGAGGCGACGACGCGACCGTTACCTTCCGTTACTTCCCTCGCGTGGCCAGTGCCCGGCCCGCCAGAGGTCGCCAGCAAGCCGCCGGGGAGGGCGGGGCTGCAGCCCCGGGAGGGAGGGGAGGGCTCAGGCTGGCGCTGGCTCCCCATTGGTTGCGGCGGGCG
>NW_010529463.1:23537-26698 GCF_000687285.1 Phaethon lepturus | reverse complement strand
TAAAATATAAATATATTATAACATATCTATATAAGAACGGAATAACTTCTAGCAGACATTGTTAGCCATGGGCTTGGAAGATCTACAAAGAATGCAATCATGGTTACTAAGGAGACAGATAAAGTCTCAATGTGAAGCCAGTATCAATGCAACTAGGAAACACCCTAGGGAGAAGCCCTAGGTTCCACTCTCTTAAATCCCTGAATGTGGAGTATGTATTGAATGGAATACACGAGGAGGTCAGGCAAAGGCCGATCTGCATCGACCTATATGGGAAATCTGTCCGTCAAAGCTGGAAACAGACAAGCCTTGAGGTTGCTAGATGAACCCACGCTTTTCCACTACAGAAAAAGTCAGTTGGCTCAGAACACCCCATACTCACTGTTCCTTAATCAACACAAAGATGATCCATTTTTGACGGGTAGGGCCCTACTCCCTCTTACCTCCTTGCAACATGTTGGGTTGCTAATTTAGGCAGTAGCAATGGCTGAGGAAAGGAAGGACATAGTCTGATTTTGATCTACTAGCAATTCTGGGATAGGAAACTTCTGTGAAGTAGTATGAATCATAGCTCTCCTTGTCCATCCATCTCTGCTTGTTGTTCTGGTGCTAAAGCAATCTGAACTCTGCCTGTGCTTGCAAAGGCACTATTAAGAAACGGGTGCGAGAACTAGCTGTAGCCAGTTAGTGTGTGAATCTTCTGTGGCCAAGGAATTTGATAGACATCCTGTTCCTATACTAAAAAAGAAGTCTGTCAGAGGTTATGGCATACTGACCTCCGCTTTTGCTGTATGCACGGCCTTGTATTAGCAGAGTTTTGGGGTTAGGTGTCCAAAAGTTTTTCCCTAGGGATTTCATGCTTTCTTAACACACAGAAATGCCCTATGAAGATTAAAAAAACCCCAAATATATCATAGACAGGAAAAGTTTATGATCTCAGATGCACTCTTGGAGGCTTCATAAGCAGGAAATATAACCATAGACCCTGAATTCAAGGGTTGTTTCACATCTGCACTGCTTCATGATGTAGCATTACCTCACGAGGTCAAAATGGCAGCCTGAGGACTATACCTGGACTATTTAATGTCTCTATCCAGCCCATTGCCTCTGTCAGGAGGAATGATGGACCAGACAATCCTCCAAATGCCATGCCTGAAGAAAATCCTGCAGAAAAGTGCTGGTACCCCACTACATGCCATAGGTGAAAGGGACAGAATGGATACCTGTTGCCTTTTTTTTTTTACATGTAGGAGACCACAAAATTCCTAATTTAGTGCCACTATACCAGTGATTTTTACCTCTGTGAGAGCAGCTGTTTGTCCATGTAGGGAATGTACTTGTTGTTGGGGAAGCCCCTGTAGGTTTGGTTACAGCAGGAGTTGTGTGGTGTGTGGCAAAGACTGGACGGTGCCTGTAAAACTTCTCTGGAGGGTGACTTCAATAAAAAGGAAAGGTTTGCAGGCAGTGAGAAGGGAGATGGGCAATTTGCGCAAATCTGTCTAGCAGGAGAACATATCTTAGTTTGTTCCTACTGAGTGTGGGTTGTGATGGAATGAAATCAAATACTCCAATTTCTTTTTTTTGTGTGTGTGGGAGGGAGGAGAAGTAGCTATTGAAAAGTATACAAGATTTTAAAAAATGCTGAGAGTGAAAAGTAAGCTGGTTTAGCTAAGGAAAAGAATTAACGTATGGTCAGAATGAATTGTTTGACGTATTTCCTCTCATGTTTGTTTCTACAGATGTTTAATCCTCAGATCACCTCCAAAATTTTCAAAACTGTTGAACCTTATACAAATGTAATGCTACCTTTGGATAAGAGTTTTTGGCAGAGTTTTGGAAGAAAAATATTAACACAGTAAGGTTTTTGCTTAATATTAGGGAAGGATAAGTACTATTGAAATATCACACTAATATGGTGCAGTGGGAGTTTGCCAAAGTATTATAGAATTGGATTTTTGTATCATAGAAAAATGTAGAAAGAACTACTAAAAGATGACATAATACAGTATAAGATCACTAGCACATTTATGGTGCTCCATATAAGACTTTCTGGGTGGTGATGTTAAAACCGACATTGATTTATCACTGGATGCTAGATTTATTCTGGCATCATAGACGTAGTAAGCAGGCATCTGCTTAAAATGGTTGCTGTACACAGACAACAAACTATTAAGCTACTCACAGCTAGTTGGACCCCATTGCACTGAATACATAGGGTTCTACAGTGTTGTTAAATTATATTACAACACTTTTGACCTTTAAACTTTTTTCTTGTGGAGACATTCATTCTTATTGAAATAGCAATAAACTTACTCCTTATGAATGCACAAGTAAGCAACAAATCCCCTTAAGATCCTAATTTTCAGCAGCACACTGTAGACTTATATCAAAGAGAAGTCCAAGGTATTTCCAAATTTTTCTGCAGTGAGTGAGGAATACACAAACTTCAAACAATGTTCTTATAGGTGTCTAAGAGATTTTCAGAAGTTGTGTGCCTCTGGTTCGCTGAATAAGAAACTTGAAACATGTTGCCTGATCATGCCACAGATATGACCAACCTTTCTGTTGCATAACAGAAAGGGGACAATATAAATCAGTCAAACTGAGCTCATGTTTATTTTTTGAACAAGGGAAAACCAAACTTCAGATTCTTGAAACGTGTATGTGGAAAAATTAGATGTTTCCATTTGGTGATTATACTTCTTCAAATTTGTTTCCCATCTCTGTTCTTCCCCTTCTTTACCACTCTTCTTTGTTTTCTTTCCCCACTTTTCTGTTGTGGAAGGATTTTAGGAAAGAATACATTAGAGCAGCAACAATTTGGAAAGACTTCAAACTGAAAAAGAAGAGAAAAGCAAACGAACAAAAAATGGTCTCAAGTTTCCCTAGATAAAACACTGCCAGGGAGAAAAGGAAAAAATCTGGGGTTTTTTTTTTTCTTCTCAGTGAAAATTACTTGTGACTTCTATTTTGCCTAAGCCAGGTCAAGATGCTGAAGCATCTTCAAAGATGATCCTTCAAACATGATCCTCAGCCCCAGAGCAATCTCTCTCACTGGAAAGAAGGAAGAAAATGCTACAGAGAAGACCTCATCACTGAAAACCCTGACTGTAGATACAAAATCTGTCATTTTTCTTCTAGTTCCTTGCAACTGTTCCACT
>NW_010529463.1:16038-23526 GCF_000687285.1 Phaethon lepturus | reverse complement strand
CTTTCCTACAGATTTGCTTGGTAGCACTAAAATAAATGAATAGCCATATACTTACTTTAAAGCCATTGAGAAGAAAGCTATATGCAGATTAGAACTAAACATCTGGAAAGAAACACAAAATCCAAGGACTGTGCAGTCAGGATGACTCTATTACATCATCATATTCTCATAGTCTCCATGCTCTGTAGAGCAGAATGTGATGTGCGAGTGGGACCGTAACTTTGTCAGATAGTCACCAACTGTGCTGTAGGAAGCACTGAAGCTTCACGCTTTCTTTGCAACACAGAAATACAGTAAAAGACATAATACAGAACTGTCTGTATTAACATAAATCAGACAGCTCTGTATTATAATGTATTAGTAATGAAGTAATTATGATATGAATACTGTATCAGTTGCATATGGCTATAAGTATGCTAAGTGTGAAAGGTAAAAACTTAACAATACACATATTAATTTTGGATACCTGCTATTTTAGCCTCAGTGCTGCATGCAGGATTTTTGCATGAAATTTGCTGCCACCACCCCCCTTTCACAGAATCACAGAATCATTAAGGTTGGAAAAGACCTTTAAGATCTTTATCGAAGAATGGATAGATAAAGAAAGCAGATGAAGCTGTTCTACTTGAAATTGAAATCTATGATATGAGGATGTTAATATGTGCACTTAGGATAAATCTGTGTCTCTGTCCTGAAAAAAAGCAACGTCCATCCCAAATCCCTGGACCTTACCTCATCTGGCTAGGAATTTAACAGAGATCACTTAACTGTGTGTGTATGTTTGAGATTGTCACTTAATAATTAAAACATTTACCGCAACTCATGGGTCACAATGTGTTTTAAAGCCCACATAAATTTTATCTTTCACGAGCACTTGTTTTCAAATGACCCAGAAAGCACAATAACCTTTATAGTCAATGTATGTATAAAATGTGAAGTTTAAATGTATTTGTCTCCCACCGCACTGAAATCAATTTACTTTGCAGTTTGGTATGAGAAAAAAGAGATTTTTTAAAAATTCTTTCTTTGTATGAAGAATTTTACCCAAATTTACCAGATAACAGTGAAAGGGAAAAAATGTTGCAACTGAAAATCAAATAGTATATTTGAGTGTTAAAAGCAAATTTCAAGAAATATCCTAATCTTTTAGGTATTAATAAAATCTGGTCACGATTTCCATTCATAAAAATTCAGGGCAACAACTGCCTGCTCTTAGTTTTTCACTTCTTTATCTTTTCTGTGCTGTTATCTTGATGAGCTAAAGGTATTATGATACTGCTGACCTGGGTAATCTTTCTTGCCATAGACTAAAGGTGTTGTATATAACTGGTACTAGCCAGCACTCCTACAGAAGAAGCCGTCTCAGCCACAACAGGGGCTTCTCCTCGGTACCCTGCTGTCGGTGGAGGAGAAGCCACTGAGGTGACCATGCTGGGCCTAAAACTGGGAGAGAACAAGGGAAAAGAAAGCTTCACCTGGATTACTCCCGCGTTGTGTGGTGCTGCTCGGGGCTTCACCAGAGCATGTATATACGTAACAGAGTGTGTGTGTGAGTGCGGAGGCAGGAAGACAGCAGCCCCTGGGTTGGTGTGTGCTAATGCAGTGTGGCTGCAGGCGGTGTGGATAAAAAATTACTGTTTCAGTTATGGCCTTGTAAAGGTTTCTTTCCTTATGCTAGTATTACTGTCACTTTACTCCCAGATGGATTCAAACGCAGTCTGTCAGGTTAGGGAAAAAAAGAGAATACTTAGGGTCAAGCATCACTTTTTGAATGGCCCCGCTCATTTTAAATACTGGACTTGAGCCATCCAACTCTTCCTTAAAAGGAAGAGTTGGATGCGGAAAATAGAGCAAACACATCCTTCTTTTTTACCCTGGGAGAATTCCTAACAGCTACAAAAGCCTCCTACTCTCTTTTGTAGTTCCGTTATTCACTGGTCATGCCCAGTGAATTTTTGTCTTACTGTCTTTCTTAGGCACTTCAGTAAGGCCCGTGGAATATTTATTGAAAGTTTTTCACAAGAACCTGACACAGAATGCAACTCTTTGGTTGAAAAAGTTTAGACATATTTTACCATCTTAACATGACCCTGGCATTTTCCTGTATTTTCCTTTTTCTGCAGAAATAACAGGATGGAGGTGACTATCCAGAGGAAACTTCAGTCTATTCTAGAAGAGACAATTAGGTCAGAGTAAAGAAGGAAGGGAGAAGGGATCACAATGTTTGTTGCTTGGGACTTCAGTAAGACAAAATGAAGTATCATTTACTGCATATACTCATTTGATAAGCACATAATGAGAATTGAATTATTGTATGTGATGAATAAGGGAATTCTTTGTAGTAATTTAATAAATGTCATAGATCTGACTAATTACCTGTGTGATATTAACCTATCAGAAAATACACAGTTAAATCAAAAGAAGTTTAAGAGGAAAGAAAGGAACAGTTAAAAATAGAATCACTTGAAAACTATCTGAAAAACAGTGGAGGAACTATTGGAGAAGTACTTTCTACTTGACAGCTCTAGCAGCTGGTCTCGTAGTGTATAGTCTTTCCCTGTCAAATATACAGAATTACAGGTAATATTGTTAGGCATTAATAAGACTAAATTGTGGAAGATAAGACTGAAATCCAGATGGATTGTTTTACACAAAGATGTAGAGTAACTTCTATAAACAGGTCAATCTGGTACTTTTAGCCTCTGGTGGGAGTTGGCTGGGATGAGAGAACCTTACATATATTCCAAGGACAGATTACTGTGTTTTTAAAGGAAAGATACGTTTTAGCACCTAGTTGTTCTGACACTTTGTGGTGTGTATTATACACTCTGGGTAAATAGATAACATTCTGTTCTGGAGAACCTGTTATCTGAGTCATTAATCAGCCAGAGTCTTCAGCTGGTTGCCTTGTCTTCCACAGAGTTGGAGAACAGATGGAGCTCTAGTCAGGGAGTCTGAGCAGCTGAAGGTCCCACCCTTGAGACAGGTGAAGAATCCTCAACCTGTCACTTGAAATGAGGAAAAAAGGAGTATAAACATAAATCTCACCTGGTAGTGTGGAAAAAAAAAGTATGCTGGCATGCTGTACAAATCATGCTTTATGTACTTAAGGGAGGAAAACTTTGACAATTTGAGAAACTGCACTAATAAATAAACATATTAATATGCCAGGTACACCAGGTCAAGAGTATGAGAGAATTCAATGTCAAAAATGTGCAGAAGCACTCTAGACACTGTAAGACACTTGCCCCTCCAGAATGTAGGTCACAGCCTTATATGTGGCCACTGCAGTTGCCAGGAAAATGACAGCATTTGAGCCTACAGTCAGTATGCAAAAGTGTCTGAAACTGCCAGTGGAAGGAAGCAGAAAGTCGTATCTTTCTATTATCTTGTGTGTTGTTTTATATACCGGCTGTTCACTGGCCTCCCTCCACCCTCGACGCACTCAGATGGCATCAAGTGTTTTGGCAGGGAATGCACTCACTGGTGTCTAGCACACACTATGCAGTAAGAGCTATTTTTGTTATCTGTTAAAACTACAGCCTGGGAATATGTGCTGTTGAGACATTTTGCTGTTTGAAAATACTCCAGGAACTAGTTCCATGGGTATAAATCTAGAATTATAATATCATCGTAATACTGAAGAACTTTCAGTCCCAAATGTGAAGATTTGATATTCAGCTGACATGAATAAGATATAAGGCAGAGGGGGACGTGAATCATTTGATAGCTTTCCCAGTGCATGATGTTAATATTTCACCACTGAGCTTTGATTTCTGAATTTTTGTTTCACTCACGTTTACATGAAAATGCCTACCTGTCCACACTATTTGAAATTACTGTTTTCCTAGTGAAGACAGAAAAAGGACATGAATTTCTGACTCTCTTTTAGTTTAAACCTACTCAAATAGGGAATCAAGCCACTTGCAAAAAAATTCTTTAGCTTTTTATATTTTTGTCTATGAATGCTCATTTGCTAAATCTGCTTGTGAGAAACTTTGTCTTTCATTTTTAACTAGTTTGCTTAACTGAAAGTAGGCAGAGAGAAAGAGAGATTCACTACTCTCAGCTTTCACATGCCCAGATACTTGGAATTTCAGTGGCAAGCTCCTGACCTAAGACTTTAAGGACATGTATTCTCTTTCCTGCCCCATCACATAATTCCCATCTGGTTCCCAAAGAGATCCTCTAATGGAAGTCAGAAATGTAAATTGTCAGAATGGGGCTGAGCTGCGAACAGAACTTGGCTACTGCAGGGTCAAATCAGAAGTCAGAAATGTAAATTGTCAGAATGGGGCCGAGCTGCGAAAAGAACTTGGCTACTGCAGGGTCAAATCGTACCATTAACTTTCAGATGGATGGCATTCAACTGAACTCCACAGCCTGGAGATGAGTACTGTGTCCCAGAGTTGAATGCTGTTTCCTAAACAGGACATTGAATGAGGAGAACACTGCAGAGTACGGCACCATGATGTGCACATACACAAGCCTCTGCATCTTCTTGCGTGCTGGGTGTGAGTTTCTATAGGTTTGTATCAAAGTTCATGACCCTACGGGATGGAGATACCTTACTGAGCCCTGCCAGGAAGCTGTTGCAGGAACAGTGTGGTTGTGACTTGTCCTCATTTCAGCCATCTTGCAGAGCAATGCCTTACCTGCCAGACTGCAAAGAGGCCTTTCTGGGATCATGTTTTTAATTGCATTTGTTCCTTTTTACAAAAGCACTGAAGTTGCTTTGGGCCAGATAGTGACAGAAGAGAAGGGTAAGGAAGTACCCATGGCTCTGCTTTCAGGAGATCACTTATTGTAGGTTTGCTCCAGGATAGTTTACATATTGAAAGAAACATTCCCAGAGGGATGGGAACACTAGGGTCTCCTTCTGAATAGAGTGCTTCCAGCTTTGCAGATGATTTGGCAGGGATGTGTGAATTCCCTCTGGAAATGTAGGTGCACAGTTTCTACAGGTGTTTGAAAGCTGGCATCCT
The DNA here is from genome assembly GCF_000687285.1 of Phaethon lepturus. Classification (NCBI taxonomy): domain Eukaryota; kingdom Metazoa; phylum Chordata; class Aves; order Phaethontiformes; family Phaethontidae; genus Phaethon; species Phaethon lepturus. The sequence goes on along the minus strand of NW_010529463.1, from coordinate 18,541 downwards.
GAATCTAAAGGGAGTGTTCATTAGCTTCCTCTCCCACTACACACACACATATTCACACTCATGTCAAAGCAGTTCTTATATCCTCAACCCGCCTGATGAAGGGTTTAAAATGAAGCAACAGTCACCCCAAGCCGTGAATTGTTCTTTAAGAAACCTCACACCTCTGAACTTACGGTATGCAGATGGCAAAGTCATGGTTTATAGACCTTGGTTGTGCTGATACGTGAAGCAGGTCTTGGACGGCTCAGCTGGCAGGAGTGGGTGCTGCAGCCATTCACAAAACAGCAACCAAAGTGCCGAGGCTTTATAGCCAGGGCTGTGCTACCAACCTGAGCAGTGCCAGAGCAGAGGACTGGCAGTTGCTCATCCCTGCTTTCAAAGAGTCCCTGCTACAGCTCTTGCCTGGGACATTTGTCACCATGCCACTAATTCCCAAATGCTGCCTGGGAGCTCAGCATGGTCCAGGGAGCATTCCCACAGGTGTTTTGCATGTGGCCACCCTGCTTTGGAGGCCCAGGGAGCTTCAGACCATGGAGACTGCTCTTCTGTGACAGCCAGCCTCAGGGCCAGAACGTGGTCTTGAGCACATTTGGTTTCCAAGTCTGGTTTATTCATTTGTATTGTCCTGAGCTAGGTGGCAACAAAGAAATAGGGGTCTTTTAGAGCACAATTCCAAGCCCTTCTCTACCTAAAACTTACTTTTGGTGCCTCCAAATTAATTTTTAAAGCTAGCTGGAAACGAAAATATCATGGTGTTATTTTCTGGTGTAAATTCAGAAGCCATGGCAGAGAGTTTACCGACTTCTTACTGGTTAGATCCAATCAAGACTAATGATCTATGTGTGCCAAAAAACATTTGTGAAAACTGTTACCATAAATGTAGACAGAAAACAATGCAAACAAAATGCAACGAGAAGAATGCATCTGTACAGCAGAGGTAACTCATATGTGGTGGTGGCGAAGGGTAATAGGTTGGGAAGAAAATCATATTTGAATAGGGAGAGGTAAGAGGTTTTTAAAGCTTACTAGTGTGAATTTATTATGCTTCCATGAGTGTGTAAAAAACCAAATACAAATGCTAAAAACAGTGAGCAAAGACTTGAAGCACCACTATAGACATCTTGTTTTAACTGAAGCTTCATTCTTGAAAAAAAACCTCCCCTATACCACATTTTTGATGTGCCTTAGACTGATATGGATCCTTCTATTACACAGTATTTTTTTATCAATCATATTTAATGGAGAATAGTAAGATTTAGCTGCTGTGATATGATAGATTTCAGTCTAATTCCTTAGTAAATTAATCCAAAAAAAGAAATGTGATTTTCTGGAAATGGAGAAAGCATGTGTTTTTCATCAAAATAAAAGAAAAAATGTTAAAAACCCCTAAAAAAATGATTTGGCATTTTGTGTTTATTTGAAAATGTGTCAGAGCACATTCTTTACTACTGAGCACTGACACATCTTGTATATTTAGAAGCTGAGATATACCTTAAAAAATTTGTTTTATAATTACTTTCCTCATATATTTTTTAAGAATGCAATAGGTGCATATTAATCATACTGTGTCAAAAAAACCTCTAACACATATAATATTGAAATCAGTGATAGTATTGATCTTTTGAAAAAGCAGAGGCCAAAAATATTTTGCTGCTGAAAAAAACCAAAACAGACAAACAGTCTTTAGTGTTTTATGTCCAACAGCAGTAGAGTAGGTACTTTATTTAGAGGAAGCAGTTGTCTAATGCCAGAACGGATCTATATTAAGACTCTTGCTGGAGGTAGGCATTTAAGATAAAACATAACATAATCATGAACTAGAAATAGTAATAATAATAAGTGCAATAATAAGTACCTTTCTTCTACGATTGATTTTTTTTATTTTCTTGTAAACTGAAATTCCTTCTTTGGGCTGAGAAAAATTAACTTGACCTGGATACGTACTTCTTTCAATATACAGGACAAACAATACCATATCTTGTCTTTTTGGGACTCTTGTTTGAGTCTAAATATGAGACAGTGTTAATCATTAAACCTGTTTTTTTCTATCTGCACAAAATGATAGCACCCGCCTGTCACCACCCTGTAACATGGTTCTGGAGTAATCCAGCTGTTTAATATGTATCAGAAGAATTGATCAAAGAAAAAGAAAAAAAATAGCGAAGGGAGAAATGAGGGGGAAAATTGAACTAGAACATAGATTAAAATGGGTTTAATCATGTCACTAAGCTTTATTACTTCTGCAGGTAGGGAGACCTGCCACTGGCAGGGTAAATAATTCTATTTACCAAATATTACACACATCATCTTCTTAACGAAATTAATGAACATATTAAATCAAAAAGAAAGACATGAGAAAAAGAGGGAAAGGGTTGAATATGGTGTTTACTCAAAGATACCTTTCTGTTCCCTTCATGTTCAGCCTATCACCCATGCACAGGAAGTACTAGATTTGCCCTTCAGCTTCAGGGTGGCTCCTCACAGATATTAACGAGGAGTCACC
>NW_010529463.1:13282-16007 GCF_000687285.1 Phaethon lepturus | reverse complement strand
TCTTTCCCTGTTTTTTTTCTTGTGAAATGTATTGTGCTTTAATTTGGATGTGATCTTTGGCTACACACTTTTACCAGAAAGGTACAGGTTCTTTTTATTATTTACAAGGTATTTTATCTGTTATATGAAGACCTAAGTACCTCTACATTTTCCTACTTTGAGGACTTTGGAGTAAGAGTTGGAGCACAGCTCCATTGTGCTCATTTCAACCCACAGTACAATTGCTCAAAGCCTAATGCTCCCTGTCACAGATAATAGCTCCCGTGGGGGGGGGGGCAACAATCCCTTATAAACAACAGCCTTGTGCTCACAGTAAAAATGAATTTCAGCTCTCAGAAGAAACACATTTCGGGAAATGCAAAGGATGTGAATTTCAATATCAGCAAATGAATTTGTATTGAAAAGTGCACTCCACATCCCACTCAAAAAATCCATTAGGAATAAGAAAATGTCTATATACAAGAAGAAGAAAAAGGTAAAAAAGATAAGGAAGAGAGAGAGATCTGCAGCTGAGACACACATGAAAAAGAAACAGTATCTTACAGAGTGCAGAATAAAAAAAATTATAGTCGACTATTTCAGAATAGTAAAATAATGCCTGCTACTCTGCTGCTCTTTGGTTATTTGAACAGACAGAAAAAAGTATAGAACTTTTAAATGAGTATAAAACTTTTACACCAGTATTATGTTAAGAGGATGAGACTACTACCTCAGGTCTGTGATCTGTGACTTTCATATTTAGTCTATGGGACTTAAAAGATGTTTATATTTGCCTATTGGTGTGCTTCCATCTTCTGTAATTCCTGATTCATAGATCCTGGCAAAACAAAAGTAGGATGAGTTGTTGAATACTTCATCATGACATAAGGTAATAACTTTGCTATGCAGTAAATGTTTGTTTAATAGAGGATGTCCTTTATAGTTCACTTGTAAAATCAAGAAATCTATGTTTTTGTGTTTGGGTTTTATGCTAGTATGGAGCATGTAAGGGTCTTTCCCCTAGTTTCTGTTACTCACAGAAGTATGATGCAGAATCGTATTTTTCACATGCTGTAGGACATAAGGATCCTTTTAATCCTTTACCCTTTATAGGAGACTGTGAAGCTCCAGTAAGTGTTCATAAAATTCTAGCAGAGACTGTGTCCACCTTTACTTTGCTGAAGGTGCAAAATGGTAATGAAAGTTTATATTCTGTGTTTTGCCTGACTTATCTTTTGAGTTCCCTATAGATTCAAGATAAGTTGATAAAGGGCTTTCTCTGTTCCACTCAACAGCTTGGAAAAATAAGGAAGAGGAGGGAGAGGGTTAAACTGATAGCAGGAAATGTTGTTTAGAGTTACTGTCCTTTTAAAATCTGTGGGCATCTGCCTGTGAAAACCTTTGCCGTCAGGTGCAGCCAGATAAAAATCAGCCACAAAGGGAATTTATCATTTATTTTAGCTTGGCTGAATGATGATTTCTTAGTATCACAGTTACTTTTTTTTTAATGCATCTCTTCACTGTGAGAAGCAGATATTCTCCCTCTGGTATAAAACTGATAGGCAATAAATCTATTTAATATCTTGTAGTTCTGTGGGACTCTAGCTGAGAATTTCACCAATACAAATGATGCTTCAGACCACATTCTATGTTTGCTCATACTTGCTTGAACATCAAATTTCAGTGGCAACCATCTTTTATTATATATACCATTGGATGAAAGCAGAAACGGAAAATATGATTCAGTGCAAATATAGTGTATCTTTTGCACAGCATCATCTCCCTACTTATCCAATATTTTCTCTTTCTTCTCTCACTATGAACAACGGTTACTATCCGGTAGGATAAGATATTTCTTTCTAGCATTATTTTAATTTCAGCATTGTGGGGTCTGTATGTGCAAAAGTGCATTAATACACACATGCTGGCACTTACTCTATTTTTTTCTCTTGAAAACACTTTTTTCCTCTGATGTGAAACTTTTTTTCAATCTGCTTTTGTAAGTGGGTTAGAGATCTCTAATAATATGCATCTATAAACTAAAGGCTTGTTTTGTAAAAGGCAACTTGAAGGTACAGGGCTGGAGGCCTCTCCAGTAAGAAAAAGAGAAAAAGTTGGTCTTTTAAATCATACTAGGAGGTTAGGGAGAAATTCAAGTTCACAGAATTTACTTGACTATAGTTTTCTTTCCATTTAGAATTAGCATTAGGGAAGTAAGGGTCTATCTTGCACTGTAGCTGTCTTTGACATGAACAAAACAGATGAAAACACTCATACCCTGTTATCCGTAACGCAGCAATGCAAAATCCGGTTAGCAAGAGATTGTTCAGTGGCAAACTAGCATTTGGGAGATCTAGATTCTCTTTTTTTGCTCAGTCATTGATGTAATTTGTGACTTTGGGTGAGCCACTTCTTAGCTTAGGTTTCTGCTTGTTTTGGGTTTACATGACAAGGCTTTAGTAGCAGCAGGGGGGAAGTGGTGGTGCAGGCTGCTTCTGTGAGAAGACACCATGTCAGTCAGACAAAGAAAAAGGTGGCTCCAAAACGGACCTGGCTCAAAGGTCCAAAGCTCAGCCAAAGCTGAGCCATAAGTGTTGTTGGTGGCACCACTGTGGTAACATTTTAAGAAGGGGTAAAAACCACAGCAACTGTGGGAGAAGAGTAAGAATATGTGAGAGAAACAGCCCTGCAGACGTCAAGGTCAGTGAAGAAGGAGGGGGAAGAGGTGCTCCAGGCACCGGAGCAG